>NC_031799.1:5012603-5081670 GCF_001522545.3 Parus major | reverse complement strand
TTTTTCTTTTTCTTTTTCTTTTTCTTTTTCTTTTTCTTTTTCTTTTTCTTTTTCTTTTTCTTTTTCTTTTTCTTTTTCTTTTTCTTTTTTTCTTTATCTTTTTCTTTGTTTTCCTTTTTCTTTTTCTTGTCATTCATTTTTCTTTTTCTTTCTTCTTATTTTTTCTTTTTTTTTTTTGTTTTGTTCTCTCTCACCAATTTTTAGAAGAATAAATATTAATAACACATATCCAGTATCTTTACATAAATGTAGTCTGAGATTATATCATGCAGTATTGTATTCCTGTTCATGTTCACTTCACAGACAAGTTTTTCTTAAACAAGGATGTTTAAGGACTTTGGGACAAAATCTTTTTTGTTGCCTTAATTAATTAATGTGCTTAAATTAAAAGAATTAAACTGAAATTCAAAGATTTACACTGTGCCATAGGAGAGTTTCACATCTTTACATAATTTCAAATACACATGAAAAATTCAATAACTCATATTAATGTATTTTCACAGCATGATCAATTAAATTGTATTTTGCAGACATTGGAGTACAGTTTTATAGCATCAATAACAAACGTAATAAAACTGCATTTCCTTATTAGGTCTTTTTTAAAGTAAGAAACAACAACTGAGAATTGTTTTCTTCAAAGTTGCTTTCTTTTAAAAAATGGTTTAATTGTTCTTATATTGCATAATAAAAGAACAGACGGTATTGACAAAATTAATTCCAGAAAAAATGGTTGCTCTTTGTTTTTTATCTTCCAATAAAGCACAATGCTTGACTGGAATTTGAAAAATGGCCTAATAAAAAGAAAACACAAAAACGTGAGAATTGCCAAATTAGTTGTTTTACTTTTTGTCATTAAATAACAGATTTAAAGAACTGGAAAGTATGGCAAATATTTTTTTTTTGGAATAACTTTTTTTGTTATTATTCTAATGAATTATAGAAAATGTTCTGGAGAAGGGTTTTTTTTCGTGTATACTTGATACATGTTGCTTTTCACCAGACATTTCTCGTCTTTCCTCTCCACTTGCTGCACAAAGGCTTTTATCTTCAAAACTTTTTTCTTCCCTGCTGATACACAGGCTGGGAGAGAAGAGAAACTTACTTACTCAGGAAGGGGGTAAATTAGCCTGTAGAACTTCTTTTATGAGGTCTGAAAGATCTTCACTGACCTTTGACTGTCTGAGAAAGATGATGTTTGTGTGGATCAGAGACATCAATAATTCTGTGATTCTTTTGTCCTGGGTCTTTGAAATCCCACTCAGTCTGGTCCCAGAACTTGTCTGGGTCAGCACATCACCTAACAAGGAGAGTGTGGAAGCAGATTGACATAACAGGCTGCCTGTCTCTTCTGTCATGTGTGGAGTTTGGGGAAATGCCTAGGAGGACAGGACCTCTCACTTTTGGAATACCCTAAGTTACTAATCTAAAACAGCCACACGGGCCATAGGGTGTCATTAATATTCCTTATGTGTTTCTGGAATTCCTATCTCAGCTTTATTTTCAAAGTTCTTTCTGAGAGAAATTGAGGGTGAATTCCATGTGAACCTGTTTTCTTAAAGGTGTCTCTGTTGGCCTTTTTGAGACTGGACACTTCCTGCTGCTTGTGTACCTACCCTTAGCATCGAATCTAGTAGATTTTTATTAATGCACTTCAGAATACAGCATAAAAAGCAAGCAGATGGTGTGGTTTATTGCTTCACTTTACCATGTATTACATTTCTAATACCATTGTATTAAATTATAAGATTTAGGACAAAAAAACATAGGAAAATCAGTTAAAGTTGAGATATTGTCCCCATAACAACTGATGTCAGGAAAACATGGTTTCAATGGGGCATTTGATTGTCTCTGCAGTGCTAGTATTAAAGAGTAGTAATTTATGATTCCTTGATCTTCCATATCAGAATATTTTGGATGTGGCCATCTCTAACCGCTTTGGAAAAAGAAAATTGATTTCAGGTTCTCTGTTCCCAACATCATTTTCCATTGGAAATGGAAATGAGAAATTCCATTTCTCTTCAAAGCCTGAAGAGAGCTTACATGTAGAGATTTCCTTAGTTATAGTTCTCTGGAGTTTCCACACTGAAGCCTGAAAACCTCTTTTGTAAGGATATTACCTTAGTATTGAGGAGTCATCTGCCTCTGGGAACTATTGCAATACAGGTAGCAAAAGCAATTCAAACAACCCTGGCATTGTCAAAAAACACACCCCAAATAATTCAGTACACCCCTAATTATGCTCAGACTGAGCCACCACAAGAGCATTTATGAGAACCAGATACTCAGGAGTCAAAATCTGTATGTCTCAGAATTCAGGGGTAAGAGTTTATAATTCTTTAATGTATATTCACTCATGTTTGAATATACAATAGTGTCTTGGTATACGGGAGAGGAAAATTCAATTTAAATCACTGAAATGCCCATTCCATATTTACATACCCATTTAAAATAAAATTTAAAACCCCTAAATGAACAGCAGTACTTATATACAAGTGATTTTTTTACCTCAAACCATAAGCCTACCTTAGCTTCATAGTAGTGATTTATTTTGTTCCCTGCTGGTTTTATCCTAAACAATATTACACATGACAATAACATTTAAAAATTATTTTACTTCATCCTATCTGTTTGGCATAAAAGGAAACACTCAGAGTTATCTTTCTAGATTGCTTTTTTGTTTGTATTATGAAGACACTGGAACTTCATATTAATTTAAGGGGGAGATTGCAGAGGGGAAGGGAAAAATAGGGAAGCAAAAAGAAAGAAAAGGAAGTGCAGAAGTGAGGAAGGAAGTGCAGAAGGAAGTGCAGAAGGCGAGGGAGGAAGAGAGGGAGGGAGGGAGGGAGGAAACAGTTATTATTCAGAATTCATTGATATGAAAGCTTCAGTTCAAGAAATGGATCTCTTGCAATAATCAAGCTTCATATCATATTTAAGCAATAGATCTGAAAATTCCAACCTTTATGGGAGGAATTACTACATAATATGTAAGAGTATTTTTTATTATTTTCACAAAACTATGTGCTGCTGTGACATCTTTTTTCCAAGTGTTTCAAACCACTTTATCCTTGCCTATAACTTTGTGAGTCCTGGAAGAAGAAGTATCCATCCATTGTGCTCTTTAAACTTGTCTGTTGAAAAACTCTTTTTCTCAAATCTCCGAATATAGAGAATTTGAGAAAGGTGCTATAATCAGTGATCTGTGCTTAGATAATGAGAGTGATAATTATCAAGACATGCAGAGAACATTTTGTCAGACTGGGAGAAAGTCTTATCAGAGACTGTCTTCAAAGACATTTTCTACATGATCCTATGTGGTTTCCTATCCCTTCAACATATTGCACCAATTATTATAATAATGTTCACATGTCAAAATTATGAGCTTTTCTTTTTCCCATTGCAGCTTAGAGAAGATTTATAAAAATTAATTTAACAACTTGGAGCTCCTTACTACTAACATGTTCTCCTGTAAAGTGTATTTAGACACTTAAAAGAAGGTACACAGATGAGTGATCAAAAGATGATATAAACACATATCAGCTTAATAGAACTGGAGAAGTTCATTTTTTAGAAGTCTGATAGAAACAGCTATTTCATCCCTGGAAATGTGACAATGGTATTTATTAAAAATCCTAACTTTTGTTCTTTCTCTCACTTAATGTGTAGGCTTTCAAGCCTGCTTCTATATATAAGTAATATTTTGTATATTTAAATATTATGCACTTAGGGAAACATTGCACGATTGTTCTCCTATTCAGTTCCTATAGTTATCTGGTTGTGAAGTAAGTCCCTAGAAATGGAAATGTGCAAATGTTAAAAACAGCTAAATAAATTTTTTTGCACATAATTATGAGGTGGAGGTTGCAGATATTTAAATCTGTTGCAATTGTTCTATTATTTGACATTTTTTTATAGTCTCTTTTATTCAATTGATGTTTCAATACATATTAAACATTCAAAGTGGCATCTAGACACTAAAATGAACTAAGTGTTCTAGGCATTTCCTATGGGGAACATCACTAATAACTTTTATTCCTTTCCAGTTTAGTGGGTTAAAAACCCCATCTACTAATATTTCATCTCCTGGTAGACTTCAGGATATTCTAACAATGATATCTACCATTGATACCACTCTATAAGGAATCAATATACCTGCAAGATATCAGAATCTAGGAAAGAATGATAATTTTAAATGCAGTGTGGGCTGATTGGAGTGCGTCTGAAGGAGAATATTTGTGTAGAAAATTCCTGTTCTTTTTCCAGCAAAGAAGTACACACTTCTTTGGAAAAGACTGTTATTTTATGTAGTTTGGTTTTGTTTTATTTCAGTTTAGATTTGGTTTATTCTGCTTTGGTTTGGTTAACATATGACCAGATCTAATTGGACAGGGGACATTAGCAAACCACATTGTCTCGGTCTCTGGAGGAAGTAGGATGGTGCTTATCTGACTGAATTCTGCATCTAAGTTGATCACTCTAGGACACACTTTTGCAATCAGTACTCAAGCATGTGATCATATATCTAAAACACAAGGGATGATTTGTGCTTTATGTAAGTATTATCATTGTAGTGAATATCTACGGATGTTAAATTAGATATATTGTTTTCATAGTCTCTCCATATTCCAGATGAGAGTGAAAAGATTCTTAGGACACTATCAGGAGGCTGGCATGAGAAGGACATAAAGTGCTCCTCTCATAAGAGTTGTATAGAGTTTCACATAACACTAAGGCAGTTTTGTGTAGGATGAGTAGCAATTGGAGTTCTCCTGAACCCAGGCGTTCTCTGCTAAAAAATTTGGTAATCAAACTTTGAGGCAGCAGAATCTCTTGTGATTAGGATAGACAAAGAGTAATCTGATCAAACCTATGGTATTAATGCAACCAGTCTCATAGATTCTGTAGAGAACATGTACACCACAGACTTTATGTCATCTCTATATTTCTTTTCAAAAATAGAGCCTCTGGGAACAGAAATGAGCTAGTCAAGTATTTGTCCACCTCTTTTTTTGCCCTGCAAAACTGTGTGTTGCAATCCAAATTATGCTGAAAAAATTAATCACTAACATTTTTTATTGTCCATTGTGATGTCCTCAGTGATGAAAGGTGCAAAGTCATAAATAAGCCTCTGTGGGAAAAGGTTCCAGAAGCAAAACCTACCCTTAGAAGAACTAAGAAGAAATTCTTTGGCAGGAAAAACACTGTACTGAATTTGTTCACACCCTGTGGGTGAAAACCCAAGCCCAGTAAATAACTTGCTTCACAGGAAATTTTGTTACTTATTTCTTTGTACCTTTCAGAATTAGAAAGTTTTCAAGGATATTTGAGAAAAAAAAAAGAACAAAAACAAAAACCAAAGCAAAAAATCACCAAACAAGCAAACGAACAAAGAAAAAAAACCCAATAAAACCAAAGACAGCAACCACAATGTCAAAATCAACTTGTCATGATTTCATTATGTTATTGAAGCAAAAACTACTTAGGAATGAGAAATAAAAGTTGAAATGATAAGATTTAGAGAGGTATTTCATTTTCTTGAGATAAACTTTTCAGGGTGCAAAATGTCTTGCTAAGAAATCTGGTCTATCTTGCAGTTTCTTAGGTTCAAAATATTGTTATTGTTTTGCTTTTTGGTTAAGTCCTTTCCTTTCCTTCCCTTTCCTTTCCTTTCCTTTCCTTTCCTTCCTCCCTCCCTCCCTCTAGTCCCCTCTCCTGTTTTTCCCCTGCCTTCAATTTTTCGTTTGAATTTTAGTACCACTGGACTTTCCTATTTTTAGGGGGGACAGGAGGGAGAAGGCACTATAAACCTAAATTACAGCCAATCAAATTGTACTCACAGCTGAACCACTAGACAAATTGCAGCTCGTGAAATTTGCCATGGGTCAGGAGACTGAGTAATTTCATTTTAATCAGTCTTACTTGAAGCAGTTTTGCCATTGCAGCAAAGGATTCATAGAAAGTAAAATCTGGGAGAGGGAATGCATAAAGGAGTATAAAGGGAGATGCCCAGATATGACATCCTTTATAGGGTGGAGGTGGTTTTGTGTTTTAATTTGTTTTCTGGTTTTTTTTGTGTAGTTTGGTTTTTTTGGGAGGTTGTTTTTGGTTTTTTTTGTTATATACTGAGTAATCACCATATCAAAGCAAAGAGTTTTTAATATTAGCAGGTATCTTAGAGTCATCAGCTAGTCTGAAATAATTTGAAGCTTTCTCAAGGCCTTTATTGCTGGGACAGTTAAACTGTCCCTAATTATATCCCAAGTATGTGTTCACTTGACGTTGACTCTGGCTAATTCTTCCATTTTTACACACAAGACCTTCACCCATCCACAGTATTTTCTCTTACTCTGTTCCCTGGAGTTTCAATACCCTCCAAAATTCACAGTGTTTCTGCATGCTCCACAAGCAGGAGAAAGTACAACTCAACTCCACAGCAGAGAAAAATATTATTTCTTTTTTTTTTTTTTTTCCAGGAACCATCTTAGAGTCTTTAGCCAGTAACTAGAATTACTAATGCAAATTACATTAAGATTTCCCTCAAATTGCTTGTATTTCATAATCAGAACTCTGCATGCCGATTAGGTTATAGCTGTAGGGAAGAGCTGATCTTAACATATGAGGAATTACTGTGCATAAAAGAAGAAAAATTATTTTAAAAGTTCATTTCTAATTTCTTAGGGAAACTGGAGGTAATAATGAGGCTTTGCACGTATTTAATTTTAAAATACAGATCTTTAAGTGTTTGAGCCAAACAATAAAGAAGCCAAAATACTACTTTCCCCCAGCTAGAATTTAGAAACAAGGTCAGGTATATATAGTTTCTCAAACAGTACTTAGCAAAGAAAAAACATTAACAGTAAAGTCATTCCTTGTCTTACACAGCTGATCAAAGCCTAGAATATGTAGAAATGGGTTGAATGGCTCTTATCTCCTTTTTATTAAAAATAAAATAAAGTGTTTATAGTCATTATTTTAACGAAGCTATTTCAAAGGTCCTTTCAGGGCTTTCCTTTGGGGAATTTTGGGACTTTGTACAAAATATTTTATTAAATCCTGTATGACTCTTTTATCAATACAGTTATATCCGTTCTAGTCATTATGTAAATATATTTATGTAAGTGGTGAAGTTCTGTGATGAGTAACATCTTCAGTTGCTTCCACTTTGGTAGTCCCTGTTTAATAATATCAAGGTACTCAGATGCTACATAATAACAGAAAAAAAACAAAGGAGAGGGGGAAGAGAAAAACAATACCATCAACAAAACAAGTAAAAACCACCAAGACTTACACTTTTCTAATCTGATAATCTAAAGGCAAAGAGAAATTCAATGTGAGAAGTGCAGATTTCACCTTGAAAATCTGCATGTAACTATATGTTACTGGGTAGTGTCTGCTGGGGGGAAGATTTTCCAAGTTACCTGTGCAGAGACATTTTTTTTTTTTTTTTCTTTTTATCCTCCCCTTATTTTCAGGCAACTCTATATCTTTTTTTTCTGTAGAATCATTCACAGATCTTTATTAGTGACTCTATGAGATACTTTAGAAAAATATCTGTTATCACTGATACATCACTAATAGTATTGATCACATAGTACTCACACTTAAAACTGAGCTTTAGACTTTTGATGTATTTCACAGAGATTTCACGCACATGAAAGGTTTCATGATCTACTTCTTACAAATTTCTTTCAAGTGTGATGCAGTTCCCCTTCATTAAAATAAAAAGAAGCAAGAATTAGATTTTTCGTGAATATACTTTGTCAGATTTACAGAGATTGTTTTTATTTAGTTTTGTTTGGGTTTTTTTGTGAAGAAAGATACACAGAAACAAGAGGGAAGGAATGGAGCTCCATTCATCATTCTGAAGAAAGAAAAATAATCCCTTTGTGCACCCATTTTGCTGAGGACTTGAGCAGGCCTTACTGGGAAGCTGCATTTGTCAGGAAGATGCGTGGCTGATGGGAGCTCATCAGGCGGATGGATGGCACTGACAGCCCCGAGAGTTGTCAGCTGAGCCACCAGCTCTCAGCATGATCGGTGTATGATGTCCAGGCACCAGATTGCATAACAACCAGTCTAGCAAATTTATTGATTATTTTTCTTCTTTGACCGTATAGTAGCAGGACAGCTTAACACGTGTAGGAGCCCTGAAGGTTGTTGCCAGAAGGAGCTTTCCTCTCTTAAGTATGGTAGTGTCATTCTTTCCATGCTAGGCCAGAAATAGAGTTAGTATGACCAGAATGATCAATTGTGAATCTAAGTTCCAAGAACATATCTCTGAAGAAATGTATGTTTTTAAGAGAAAAATATATCCCTATAGAGCAAAGATGTCTCCCAAACATGGAGCATGATAAATACATGAATCATAAAATATTTTATTGTGTGATCAATACTGTATGTTTAAAATTACAGAAAAATGATATTTATGTATCATTTTTATGTCCTTTCTCCTCATTACGTTTTTTACTTATGTGGTTCATTTACAAACAGAGATGTTACTAGTTTCTTTTGTATATCCTTTTTTATTTAAGCACTCTTCAAATAATTACTTTAGCATTTAAAATAATAATTTGATTTTAGATCTGATTCATGCCATCATGTACCCCACTGTGGTGTTCCCATAAAATAGAAATCCTTTGAATTTCTATAAACTAAATAAAATACAGGTATCCAAGGCTTTGATCCTGGCTGGGTGCCAGGCACCCACCAAGGCCATTTTATCATTGCCCTTCACTAGTAGACTGGGGAGAGAAAAATTACAAAAAGTTCATGAGTTGAGATAAAAACAGAGAGACATCAGTCAACAACTACCCTCACAGGCAAAATAGACTCAGGTTGGGTATATTAATTGAGTTTAGTGCTAAGAAAATCAGAGCACAACAATGAGGATTTAAACAAACTTTAGAAACTTTGCCTCCAACCCTTCCTTTTTTAGTGGGCTCTACCTCCTTCCCCTCAGTGATGGAGTCAGCTCTCCATTAACTTCAGCAGGAGTCCTGTCCTTGGACCAGCTTTTCACCCAGTCACCCAACACAGATCCCTTTCCATGGGATCAGTCCTTCAGGAACAGGCTGCTCCAGTCTGGGTCTTTTTCATGGGGTCACAAGTCCTGCAGCAAACCTGCTCCAGCCTGGGCTCCTCCCTGTCCAGGTCCTGCCAGGAGCCTGCTCCAGCACAGGCTTCCCATGGGGTCCCAGCCTCCTTTGGGCATCCCCCTGCTCCAGCCTGGGCTCCTCCCTGTCCAGGTCCTGCCAGGAGCCTGCTCCAGCACAGGCTTCCCATGGGGTCCCAGCCTCCTTTGGGCATCCCCCTGCTCCAGCCTGGGCTCCTGCAGGGGCTGAGTTGGATCTCTGCTCCCCCGTGCCCTCCCTGTGCTGCAGGGGCACAGCTGCCTCACCATGGGCTGCTGCAGGGGCTGCAGGGGAATCTGAGCTGCAGAGCCTGGAGCAGCTCCTGCCCCTCCTTCTGCCCTGCCCTGCCCTGCCTGTCTGCAGGGATGCTCCTCACACACTTTCTCACCCTGCCCTTCTCTTTCTCTTCTCTTCCCATGCAAAGATTCCCTTCATTTCAACAAAATTATTTGCAGACAGATTAGACCCAACAAAAGCCACTGAAACCATAACAAGAAAACAACAAAAAAAGCTGTGAATGATGGCTTTTGTTTTTGTTTTTTTGTTTTCTTGGGTTTTTTTAAATGTTTGATAACACGTTTATTTCTTTTTTTGACAGACTCCTCTTTTCTTCCTTGTAGAACAGCAGTACAAATTCTCAACTGCAAGGGTTAAAAAAAAAAAGGTGAATGAACATTTAGAAATTACCTAAAGTAGCTACAGCATTAGATAAGCAAATTGTGGAATTAAACAAATCTTGTTTGTGCTTAGCAACAACATTATTGTTTCACAGGTGTAGTGGATACCACTACTACAAAATATGAGTCTTTGAGGGAGGTTAAATTCAAGGGAGAGATCTGGGATGCTTGTTTTTCCAAAGCTCATTTCTGTGCTGATGGGAAGAACATCCTCATTGCGAGGTCACTGCTCTGTTTAATCACGAGTCTGTCCTACAGTGTTGCTAGCACTGTCCATAACTATCACATCTCTGAAGTAACAGAGCTGATGTTCTCAAACTTCCCACAAGATAAAACCCTGGAAGTACTAAGTGGTCAAGTTTTTCCACACAGAAGTTTAAAATATGTCAGAAGGCAGGAAACACTAAACATGACTCACTGGTGTCAGCGTTCATACATTGTTTTGAAGAGTTTCTTGGCTATAATTCTTCCTTCAAAGAAATTTCCTACTAGCACTTTCTAACCTCTTCCAGGGTGGCTTTCCTTTCACAAAATTCTTCATCCATGTCACCTTCTGTCCCTCTGTCTCTGGTTTTCACACCACACTTTGCTCAACTGGGTCTCTTATTTCAATGAGGGAGTTTGACAGTAACTTTAGGAGAAATTATTAAAATGCTCTCTTTCACTCCCAAAACAGTAAAAGTAGCTATCTGATGTGTTCCTAAACATATTTTTGAAAAGTTGTTCAGTATATTGTTCAGTATATTTAGTATCCATAAAAAACAAGCAAAAGTTAATATAAAAAATTTATATAAGATTTTTTTTTTAAAAGAAAGAGTATATACATATATAACAAATACTTCATATCATTATGCTAACAAAATGCACTTTAAAAAAGGAATCATAATGATTTAGGAAATTAGACTGGAAGTAAGAAATCAGGCAGATTTCTGATTGTGTGTCTGTAATTAAGGTTTTGTTCTTCTTTACCAGTTATAGTTTGACTCCAGTCTTGCTAAGTGTAGAACAAAAATACAATCAGTACATAAACACCATATTGTCCTGTTCAAGCACCTTGAAAGTTGTTGAAAATCATGCTCTTTGGCTCAGTAATTATAGCTGATATGTCAACCAGGAGTATGATGTGTTAGAACAGAATGAATGCACATATGTGTATATATACACACATTTATATTTTTATTAGAAGACACCTTATGGCCTAAAAGAAAATTATTATATAGAAAAAAAAAACAAAAAAAAACGCACTTTCTGTACTAGAACACATATGGAAATAGATTTTACGTCCTTTATTTTTCTTTTTTTTTCTCAAAATTGATCTGTAAACTGTAGAACTATTATGAAAGTAAAAGTTTTGGGAGAGTGTTTAAAGAAGGTTCAAAAAGTTGTTCTTCATTAAAGCATAAACCTATAAACCAAACTACATTTGAAAAATACATCCCCCCCCTCCAAAGGTGTGCTGGAAATGCACAATTCAGTTTCCTAGCCTTTAGTGTTGAAAAGCAGAAATCTGTACTAAACAAAGTTTAATCAAAAACAGATGCCATGGTTCAACACCAAGACACTCATAGCCACTCCCTCCCTCAGCAGAGAGGTCAAAGAAAGAATCAAAAGGGCAAAACTGAGAAAATTCACAAGTTGAGATAAAGACAGTTTAAGAGGGAAAGCAAAAACTGTGCACACAAGCAAAGCAACACAAGGAATTAATTCACTGCTTCTGTGGGCTGGCAGGTGCTCAGACACCTCCAGAAGAGCAGGATTCCGTCACACAAGCAGTTGCTTGGGAAGACAAATACCACCACTCCAAATGTCTCCCTACCTTCTTCTTTATACACTGAGCAAGATTTCATATGGTCTGGAATACCCCTCTGGTCAGCTGGGGTCACGTGTCCTGGCTGTGTCTCCTCCTAAACTCCCAAGAGCACTTATTCCCCCCTCTGGCAGCAGGAGAACAACAAAAGCCTTGGCTCTGTGTGCAAGCCCTGCTCAGCAACAAAAAAAAACCACCTTCATAGTATCATCCCTATGCTCAACACAAACCTAAAACAGAGCCCTGTGACTGCCTCTGGGAAGAAAATTAAGTTTAGCCCAGCCAAAACCAGCCCAACAGACAAAACTTGGAATTAAAAAGTTTTTTCTAGAAACTTTCTTTGTGAAATGACAATATTCTGATGGGGAACTTTTAATGAGGTTTGTTTTCTTTTGTTGGATTTTTTATAGATGCTATAGATTTTAACCCCTCCACTTCTGGCATCATTCCTGACACTGAAAATTTGTACTATTTTCAAAGACACTTTGGGCTGCTTGAGAGCACAAGAAATCTGCAGAGAATGTGCACCATTTTCCTCTTGAGAATCATCGGAATCACATCAGGTTCCTATAACCCAAGTCATTTTCCATGGTGTTCCATGACACACGCTGAAAACACAGACAGAAGAAGCCACTTTAACAGTTTCTGTTTGTTTCGGTGGGCTTTTGGGTTTTGTTTTTGTTTTTTGTTTTGCTTTTTTTCAATTCCCAGCCATCTGCCAGAATGTATTATCCTCAAGAGCACTGACAGAACAGGTTTCTTTAAAAACATGATTAAAAGAGTCACAAAATGTCAATGAGTAAAGAAAGGAAGGTAGCAAAAGACACAGGCTGTTAATTATTGCTTTACATCCGTAGTATTAGATTTAATAGTTAATTAACTTTTCTTCTGATCTACTGATACAATGTAATCTAAATGTATCCTCACTTTATATTTCCAAGATAATTGTAACTGGCTATGTTTATGCATGTCTCATAAAGGATTAATAAAAAAAATCCTCTTTGTCATGACAGTAACAATTATTTATCTTGTATATATTTACTTATTTTTATTTTACCGAGAACATACAGAGAAATATAACTATTTTTAAGCAGCTTCTACAGAAAAAAAAATTAGTTGTGAGAATAGATCTTTACTGCTAAGAGTTTGCAATATTTTGAAGGAGGTTTTTCAAAACACATTGGAAAAATATATAGGTGTTTCTCTCAATGCTTTGACCAAGTGAGGTCAATGTTAAACTTCCTTCCTAGGGCTGACTTTGAATACCTGCATCAAGGTTAGAACAGCAATGTCCAAGCTTCACACAGTGTGGCATCCATCCTGAGATAGCTACTTACTGTAAAACTACATATTATTATTTAATTGAAGACCTACTTTTGAGATATTTCATGTAAAGGTTGTGTCTGCCAAGGAATTCATCTCTATTATGTCTACAGAGCACAGAAACTGGTTTCTCCAATGTCCAAGTTTACCTGTGACCATGTTATGGGAAAGGTTGTGAGAAGGTTTGCTGAAATAAAAGCAGGTGACATGCATCATTCTCTCCTCATCAACACTTCATAAAATCCAGCTACACAGGAAAAGCTCAAGAATTAAACCCTGTACCTGAGAGCATTGTCCAAATGCCTCTTGAACTCTGGCAGACTTGGTGCCATGCCCACTTCAGCGGGGAGCTGTGGGCCTGATTTTCTCTGAGTCTGAGGGAATTTCAGGCTGTCAATGGCAGATCTGTTTTCAATGGAAAGTTTCTTGGGAGATCTCTCACTCAAGGACAACATTTGTAAATCACCTTGTTTTCTCAAAACAGCTCTGCATAACTGTAGCCAGCGTGTGTTTCTCTTGTCCTGCCAATGGGACAAGAGGTGATGTCCCCTTACCCAGTCGTGTTAACCCTGTAGCATAAGACCCTATAAAAGCTGAAAAGTTTGGAGAATAAAGGTAGGCCCATTTTTCTAGAAACTCATGGTGTGATTGCTGTGACCCCATACTTCTACATCGCATCCAACAGCAACAGGGAGCCTGTTCCAGTGCCCAGCTACCCTGTGGGTGAAACACATTTTTCCTGATCTGACCTAAACCCAGATCCCTGCCTTGCCCTAAGGTTACTGCTACTGTTCACAGGAAAGAGAGGTTGGTGCCTGCCCCTCAGACCTGAGGTCCAAAGGGATGCATGAAGGCAGGCTACATCATCCCTTTTGTTTTATTTTCATAAAAATTGGTGTGTTACATTATTTCTGTGCACAGCTGCACCCAGAGCAAAGGCACCCATGTGGGCCCCAGTGCACAAAGGTTCCCTGGAGATTGTTTGGCTGGCACACACAAAGGATATACCAGCACTCATAAAACAACAGCTGAATGAGCAGACAATAAAAGCCTAAATTGCAAGAGGCAGTTAAATGATAAAGAGATGCTGCAGCACTGAACTTGCTTAGGTAAGAACTTTCTGCCCGGTGCCACTCCATTATGATTAATGTGTGCACATGCGAACTTTATGAAAAAGATAATGAATTGATTGTGTTCTTAAACGATGCCATTTTAGACCTGTTTGGATTCCTGCCTTCCCCGGGGAGCAGATGACCACAGTCTGTTAGCTTAAACAAATGAACGTTTAATGGTCATCTTTCTGCCAGCCAAGTGGAAAAGGGGAAACATTTATCAAGAGAAGGTAGGAAAAAACTGATCAAGCCGGCTATTCATCTGGGATTTAGGTGCTGCAAAGAGGCCATTGAGAAAGGAAAACTGCAGCAGTTACCACACAAAACTCACTTCAGGCATTGTTCAGAATGTGGAGGTCACCGAGTCCACAAACGAAGAGAATTTCACATCCTGGCTTTCTCAGAACGCTAAAGCCATGAAAAGGTAGTTTAATTTCTTAACCCCACAACAACAAACAAACAAACAAAAAAACCCAAAAACAAACACAACAAAAAAACAAACCAAACCAAACCAAAACAAAACAAGAAGAGGAAGATCTCATAGAAAATATGATTATTCTTCAATGTTTTTAGTTTATACATTCAGTGTTCTGTTCAATAAGACTAGAAAAACTAACAAAAGCTTTTGGCTTTGTAAAGGGTTTTCTTTTCTTTTGTTTAGGATTGTTTACCTTTTTGTAAATCACACTTAAATTCTCTAGTTAATTGTTTTTATTCTTAATGCATGTATTCCTTAAGCAAAAGCAAAAAAACCTCTAACAGTTCAGTGTCTTCCCATGTATTGGTTTTATTTCACTTGTTTTAGATGTCTATTTTCAATGAGAAAAACTATTTGGTGATTAGTTTAAAGCAAACACATAAAGTAGCATGTTTAAAGTGACACAAGTCCCTTGTCCAGAGACATTCATCTTCATCTTTCCTGTTGGTAAATCATCATCTATGGTTTTCCACTGTTTACAGTGATAAGAAAATGGAAAAAAAAAACCTCAAAAAATAAGCACAATAAAAAGAGAAAACAAACTTTAAGGAGTGGAGCAACTCTATATGATAATAGATTTGGGATGATCATTTTGATGTAGAAGTTATTATCTTTATGACAGTAGTTTTCAGTGCCTACTGGAACGATAGAGCATTGAGTCTGTAGTAGTGCAGTCTGGCTACCAATTCAGTAGGAAATAGCTTTGCAGAAAGAGAGAGTTGATATCCTGGTGGATGAGATGAACAGGTCAGCAGTGTGTCCTTGCAGAGAAAGCTCACTTCATATGGACCTCTATTTGCAGCATTATGGTCAGAAGGTCAAGCTTCAACAGAAAAAACTTTATTCTGTTTTTGTTTTTTTTGTTGTTGCTGGTGGCTTTTTATCCTGTTTTGGCTTTTATTTTTCCCCCACCATTTTCAAACAATGAAACAAAAACCCAGAGAATTTGTGGGCTACCCATCCTTTGAAACATTAAAAAATCTGACAGGACCTAAGCTACATCTAATCTTGGACGAGGCTCTGAGGTTGATATTATAGCAGGTGACTTGCAGAGGTCTCTTCTACAAAAAACTCCATAGGACTGCATGGATCTGTGATTCTAAAGGAATAATATAAAAACTCACACTAAAATTTAATATTTATATAGGGAAAGACTTAAGAAGAAAGGTGCATGAGTGAAAAATGGGACACAGAGTAACACCTACATTTTGAATGTGTTACCATTCTGAATAGCTCTGAATAGTGAAAAATAGATCAAATTTTTTACATAGGCAGTTTTTTGAGTACTTATTTAATGAAATCAAACAAACAAACAAACAAACAAACAAAATCTAAATCATCAAAAAAACTAATAAATCAAACAGCTACTCATCTAAAAAAGCTGAATTCAGCACCATCTCTGTCCAATAATATTTTTTTTTTTATGAAATCTTTCTCTTCTAGAGATATCTGCAGAACTAGTCCTGTTTTCAGCATCACTCACCTACATCCAGTTGTGTTTCTCCATTTATAGCTCCCCCATTTTGAAAACTTGTTTATCCTCAAGATAGTTTTTCTGCACATTATGCACCATAGCATGAAATATTTTCATGCAAATAGCAATTATCATTTTTAGATACTCTTACACAAAACTCCACTCAATGCTGAAAAAGAGGTTGGCAAGCATATAGAGTTGCAGCTGGACAGAACCCTAATTTTAGATGACCTAGGCAATTTCCCTGGTATTTATTCAACATAGGCAATCAGGTACCTATTTCGATGTCTTATCTAAAAATTACTACATCCCATAGCAGAACACTGACCTAATACATTATTGAGATATAGCCTGAAAAATGTTTTAAAGAGTACTTCATATAAAAAATTAGTCACCAATTTCTGTTAACACATAGTCTTGAGTTTCCCAAAAGTTCCGGGCTAGTCTTTCTGAAATAAGTGTAATCCCTTTGCTAGGACTTCATGTATGTTGGATGTCCATCTGAAAGTATTTATGCTTTCATATGCAGAAAATTTCTATCATCAAGGTGTGCTCCATGATTTAACATCTCCAGAGTTAAGTGTAACAAAAACCTTATTTTTGACTTTCCCTGAAGTTGACTTCAGGGAAAATAAAATAATTTAGATTGTATATACAAGTAGTTATGAACTTCAGGCTGAGCTGTACACTTTAATCTCTTCATTGTCAGAGATGTTCTGTCAATAAATGTTCTCAAGAAGACCTTTGTTTAACCATGGCTGTTGTTTTTCAGTTTTCCTTTTTTCTTTCTGTCAGCTTTCTATTTTCAGATTACCTGGAGAAACACACCTCCAGTTAGTGATGTAAACCAGATGCTCCGCTTGTTCGTTCTGCTAGCTACATTTTCTCTTTGTAAATTATAGACGTGCTAACCTATTTAAAACATAACTCAGGTGGCTGGTGAACCACAGCGCCTGCCAGCTCCTCAAATAAAGAGGATCCACTTACTCATCTGCTCTGTCTCCATCTGCCTGCTAAATTTGGATTAACTGCTCGTGGCCCAAACAGATAGCATAAGGATCTGTTTGGGGAGAAGAATTCTTCTGAACTCATCTTCTTTTTTTTTCCTTTTTCCTCTACCTCACCCTTTCCATTTGGAAAACAGGTTTGCTGCTCTGTGTAAATGTGAAAGGATGTGAGATGAATTGTCACCACACATCAGAAATTAGAAAGAAAATATTTTTTTCAGAAAATAGTTCCTTGTGTGATATTTTGTTTCTTTTGGCTCTTAGCGGATTGAGTATTGAATTGTTCAACTACAGTCTGTGGATAATTTAATACCCGGAACATTCCTCCTAGTGTGAATTACAGACACATTAGACTTGTTCGACAAGGCCCTGAACATATTGTTTCAGGCCTTATCTATTTCATGGGAATCTTGTAAAAATTGATTGTTGAAATCCCAGAGAAATCTTTTTTAACAAACCTGTTTTTTCTTGAAAAAAATATACAAAAAGTATAGGGTAGTTGTTATCCTTTCCAGCCACATCCATGTACAGGCACTGGGTGAATGTCAGGTGAAATTTGCAGGCAGAATGGAAGCTTCAGGCAGAGTTTACCAGGGAAGCTCTTCTACTGAGACACAACTGCAGAGAGGACACCCTTGCTTTATGTCTGGATCCAATCTTATCCCCAGGGACAATCTACAATTCATATTTAAAGAATTATTTAGGTGCAATTCAATCTTTGTGCCACTTTCTTGTGTGGGATTAAAGATGGCAAAGCGAATACATTTATACTAACAAAATAAATGGCTAATTTTATTAGCAATGATTAAGATAATGATAATGATGAGAAGATATTAATCAGAATTTTTTATTGCACATAGCTACTAGTCCAGTGCACTGCTTTCTGAACCAATATTGAAGCAATAATACTAAAGTTAGGAAAATAAATTATTCAGTAGAGATTGGTGTTACTCATAGTAACTACAACTGTGAGTAGATTTCTTTGCTTAGCCTGAAGGAGTAACCTAGAGAAACATTCTCACTCAAGTGAGGGATCATCATGCACAGTCCTAGAGTATGTCAGAAACAGGTTAAAAAACAGGACAAGGCTTCTACATTATATAATGATTGACTGTCAATCATGTTTCTGGGCTGGCTGTGTCAGCTCAGCAGCCTTTAGCTCAGCTAAAGATAAGTAATCAGTAAAATCACTTGTGGATTCCTTTATCAGAAACTTTGACACATAATCACCAGTGCCAGTTTCTGTCAGGAAATATTGTTCTGCACATCCTCAGAATACTTAAATCTGGGATTGGTGAGTTCAGGCTGTGCTAAACCTTCTCCAACACCAAAAGCAATGTGACCTTCTCTTCTCCATCTGTCACTGATAACTTGCAAGTGGGGTAAAGTTTGAGCTGTTTTACCTCCACTTAAGCAGGGCAACCTGCTCCAGGGCTGTAAAACAAAAAGTCCCATTGCCTTCAATTGAGCACCATTCATTTTGACTACCAGAAAATCTTACCCCTCTCTTTTTTTTCCACCTTGTACTCTATTTCCCTCTTTTAAAAAATTGTGTATAATTGTAGTAAATATCAGTCAAATTCCTGAAAGTACTTCAAAGGAAATTTTAAGAGACAGAGGAGAATCAAGATTATTAAATTTAAGGGGTTCCTTTCTGGTGGATGAAGGGCTGACCATATCATTATGGAAAACTGAAATTATGCAAAGTTATAGCAAAATTGAGATTCATATTAATCTTACTCAACTTTGGACATCTAAAGGAAGGAGAAATTCATCCCAATAGTCATTTCAGATAGTTGTCTGCATCCAGCTAAGTCACTCTTTAGAGGTTCCTTTGCTTTCCATAGAGAACAAAGGCAGTCTAGACTCCAAGGACAGATTAGATATACAAAGTTGTGTGGTTAGTACTAGATGAGATTATTCCAGCCTTGAGAGCACAAAGGAATAGAAAATCCATTGTTACCGTGTAAAAGTACAATTAGGTGGCATTTTGCTTATTTTTTTTTTAATGGGATTTAAAGAAAAAAAATAGATAATTCACTGATATCACTACAAAACATAACTTGGAGACAATTTCTGAATTACTTAAACTGAAATTAGGCAGAGGAATCATAAGCAGGTAACAGTTATTCAGTATTGAGGACTATATAAATTGTGTAGAACACAAACTGATCTGCATTTAGCAAGGAGTACTTGGTGGGGAGCTCTTCTGGCTTTTTACTTTATAAATTTTTAAATTTATAGATTTTAGTATAAATTTATAAATTTTATACTATATAGTATAAATTTATAAATTTTTACTTTCTAAATTGTGCAGATTCTAAATTGATCAATGGTCAAATGAAGACTTCTCACATCAGTTTCACCTGGTGTAACATTTTTCCTGAGGTGTCATTGGAACTTTGTCAAGTGTCAGGGGAAAGGACCGTCCTACTGCGCACAGCTGCGTGACAGGAGGGAATTGAGCTCCTCTCCCAGGTAACAACGACAACACAAAACAGCCTCAAATTGTGACCAGGGAGGTCCATGAAAGGCTTCAGAAGGGATATTAGGAAAAATTCTTCTGTGAAAGGGTGTTCAAAAACATATTTTTGGCCAAGCACTTCAAGCATTGGAGAAGACTGCAGGGAAGTGGTGGAATCCCACGCCTGAAGAGGGTTACCAGCTGGTCACAGGACGGGATTGTCCCTCACCTCGAGTTCTGTGAGCAGTTTTGGGTGCCAAAATACAAACAAGACATTAGAAATTGTCCCAAGAAGGGCAGTGAGGGTACTGAAGGGTCTGGAGGGATAGCTGTGTGAGGAGAGGCTGAGCACACTTGATCTGTTCAGCCTGGAGAGGAGAAGACTGAGGGGAGACCTCACCCATCCTACAACATCCTCATGAAGGGAAGAGGAGTGCAGGCACTGATCTCTTCACTCAGTTACCAGGCACAGGACCCAAGGAAACAGCTGGGTCAGGAAAGAGATTGGATTGTTATTGATACAGCAATATTAATTCAATCATATATTATTATAATTATATATACTTACATAATACAAGATTACATTACATAATTACATTTTTTGCAACATAAAATATTACTTAAAATTATGCAATAAGGTGATGTAAAACCAGAAAATCCTTATGGATAAGAGAGGCAGAGCATGAAATTTGGGGTAAGAAATCTTTTGTTCACCAAGAAAACAAATATGTATGCAATAAATTAAAAAAATACCTGTGAGATTGTAGATTCTGTAGGGTAACTTTGATGGCAATTCATTTGTATTGTTTATCTGTATATTTTTAGTATATTTGTAGTAAAAAAATTAAACAGAAAATGGTTCCTGAGAGGTCTTTTCTTTCATATTTTCGTTTTCAAATTTGAATTTTTATATAAAAAAAATACAAACATTTAAAAACACTGTTTCTTTTTCCCGAATTTGGGTTAAATTAAAAAGTTGAAGATGAAAAAAATGCCAAGAAAACGTAAATTTAAGATCTATGTGTTTATTTATATGCATGTTTGATAGAACTGACTTTTCCCCTCTTTTTCTTTTCTTCCTTTTAATAGCCTTTTTGATATTTTAAGGCTAATCTAATTAAGTAAGCAATAGGTTGTGAAAAAAAAAAATTAAATAAAGGGGACATGTAGTTTATGTTGAAATTACAAAGTTTCAACTTTGATTAATTTATAGTCTTGAGCAAACAAAGAAAATAAGAAGATTAAAACCTTAAATAAAAACAAAACAGAAGTTGTGTTTTGCAGCCATGGTTCAAGCCAGGGAAAGATTTTTATTTCCTGGAAAAGAAAGGAGAATGGAACAGGCTGTGTCTCTACTGTGATTTTAAAGAGGCAAAAATTATCACAATACTTGGTTCTATAATTTTTATTTTTTTATTTTTAATTTTATATTTTTTATTATGTGTGAAAAAATAATAGATGACTACAGGGGAGAAAAAACTATAAGAGGTACATGAGTAATTGAGACAAGTTTTTAGGAACAAGTGCAAGATGTTGGCTAGGGAAAAAAATGAGAGGTTTTATAATTGCATTTCATTCAAAAAAATGAATGCCATTCATTTGCCAGTGATGGACGAAAAAGATAACAGACAACAATTTCTGTCAAAATAAATATCATCCTTTCTATCTAAGAAGTATCCTCATGAAAGAGCATCTGTAGGTGAAATCTGTAAGCCAAAATCTTCACTGGTTTCAGACACTGAGTTTCAGGGACACCCTGTAAAACAGCAGCAAATTAAACATTTCTAAGTCAAATACAGCACTGTAATGCAAAAAATACCCAAAAAACACTAGAAACAAAAAGCCACACAAGAGAGAAGTGCTATTTTTTCACAGTCTCAAGCCACTCAGTATGATCTTCACTTAATTTATGAGAGGTATCATGCAGAAATGCTTCAATATGACAGAAAATTTTGCAGAAAGAGTTAAAATATTTACAGAATCCAGGCTCAAAAAGAGTCAGCTGCCACAACCTACCAATATCATTCCTAAGAAATATCTTGTTGAGGCCCTCTAGCTCTGGCTACTCCAGAACATTTCCAATCAAACTATTCAGTGTTGCTTCAACCCCTGGAAATTCTAAATTTGGAATTCTAAAATTGGAAAAAAATTTCCTTGAATCCAACCTGAGGATATTATCAATTTCTTTGTTAGTCTTCTCTACTTTCATAAAATGACCCCAATTATTTTGATGTTTCCCCATTTGTCATTTCTGGACTTCTGGTAACAGTTTTATTTTCCTGTGTGCACTTTCCACTTCTGTCTCTGAAGTGTAGCACTCAGAATTGGATACCATGCTCTAGCTAAACCCTTATCACAAAAACCAAAGGATTAATTAAGGTATCTCACAGGCTATATTTGTGTTTATACATCTCAGAAGGGTGTTTTCCATTTAATCTTTCTTCTTTTGTTCCAACTTTCTGTCTAAACATCTCAGTTAAATAATGGAAAAATCAGCACAGTCTTACTTTTATAATATTTTTTTCCTGCCTTCAGCAGTACTCTGTTGGTTGTGCTGGAGTAAATTATTTTATTTAACTGTGCCTCATTTTCATTATTTTTAAAGTGGGAATACTGCCACATCCCTGTTTCCTTTGAAATCTAGGGATAATTGTTACATCATGTGAGGTAAAGATTAGTACTTCAGATTATACATAAGATTTAATAGAACATTTTGTTGTTGTCAATTCACTTCGTTTCCACACTAAACTGTTTTTGCTTTAGGGAAGTATGAACATTTAAAGACTTTTTGTCATAATATATAGCGTAGAGTTTCTGAAAATCCTGTGATATAAAGTGTTCTTTACACATTACCCCAAACTACTAAAACATTGCTTGTTGAGACTTCAGTCCCACATTCTAAGACCAGATGAATCAAAAAAATTAACTTTTATTTTCTTATAATGTTGCAATATATGGTATAACTGCCCCTATTTTTGCAATAACAAATTTTTGCCACTCTTTACCCATAAAATTCAATTTTAAAAAAATCTATGAAACTGGGCCAAACGTGAGCATGAAGGTGTTCTGGTGCCAATATGAAGCCAGTGCAGTTTGGATTTATCAGTAGATTGTATTAAGCAGAGGCACAACATTGTTATTTTAATAACAATAAAAATATGCATTACATGTACATTACACACTAAATTCTGTTGGAAAACCGTTCACCACATTCTTATTTTATTATACTTACGTGTTACTGAGAGGCAAAATAAAAGGCTACACACAAGTATTGTGGAGTGTCTTGTGACAAGGCAATGTTTATTCCTGAAAGCAGTGTAAAGTTTCTTAAAAAGAAAAAAAAAATATTTTTCTAAAGAACAAGAAAAAAAAAAAATATCTGGTATTACAAGGGGGTATTGAGCAAGCTAAAGAAAGTCAGTGATAATAAGTCATCACTGTTAATGTGAAAATGTGAAAATCCTGCCTCGTGTTGTTTGTTGGTTCTGCGAGCTACCCTAAAAGTGTTGTGATGGAAGTCCCAACATCAGCCTTTTTCAGCCTGTTTCCAGAGAAATTCTACAGTCAAACTAAAACCACATCTCCAGGTGCAGCCCTAACTATGTTCCCTAACCTCCTGGGTCAGGGAAGCGTGGTACAGAGATCCACCCTATACTCAAAGGTAGCTCCTCTTCACATGAGGTTATCACACTATACATCAGTGAAATTTTCAAAAGGAAATTAACAAGGAACAATGGGGAAAAAAAATAAAATAAAAATCCCAGAATCAGAGACTTGTGAAGGTTGGGAAAGACCTGCAGAGCTTCAGGACACAGTATGTATATCTGCTTGAACTGTAACTAACTATTTTTGTATACATTAGCATAGAAGCCAACTCACTATTTATGCACTGAGACTTTAAACACCAGCTGAGCAAAATTATGCACAAGGCTCCAAGCTATCATTTTCAGTGTGCAGGGATGTTGATAATAACTCTACGGCAGGAAACTGCCCATAATCACTGATCATCAAGCCTCTTACTCTGATTTGAAGAGTGGGAGAGGTAAGGCAATTTTAGTTTTAACTCTTCTGAGGATTCAGAGCAGAAGTGACTGGGTGATGGTTTAGAAATGGTGCACTGAATACTGATCTTCAGCACAACTGATACTGATGGACTTCAAGGTTGAGAAATTATTCTGCTGTGAATACAAGACACCACAAGTCAGAATATTGTCCAGAACAACCAATTACCTGAGACAGTGAAGCAAATCTTCCAGGCCAGAGAGAAATATAACTTTTAATCTAAAATTTTAAGCCTTATATCAAAATAGTGAACAAACAATATTTGGAAAAAAATTCTCATGAGATATTATTTTTATCAGAAGGAAAAGATCTCCTGTCACTTATGAAACTCATTGATCTGGAAATGTACTGTCATGAAATTTGAAAAAACTTTTGTGAAAACTCTCTGAGTGTGGTTTTTAAGTAAGGTTGTTAAACAAGTGGTGATAAGAAATACAGGTGTAAGGCTTTAGTCTGTGCAATCAAATTTCTGTTTCTATATTATCTAACAATAAATTTTACCATATACTTTTATTTCAGTCACACAATATTTATTCTATATATATTATATATATACATTTTTATATATATAATAAATATTTCTACCTTTATTATATATATTTTTATATATTTATATATATTATATAATTATATATTTATATATATAATTTATATTTATTTTTATATAAATTTATATATAAATATATATCTATATATATTCTAATATATATTTATTACTCTATATCTATATCTATATCTATATCTATAATTCTATATCCTTCCTTCCTCCCTTTCTCCCTTCCTTCCTTCCACACTTCCGCACTTCCTTCCTGAAAATATTGACTTAAAACACTCTCATAAATATAAAAAGTTAAAGGGAAAAATATATCCCAAAACAGAAATTAATTTCATTGTCTTCAATCCTGTCACATACACATTTGTATGTTATGCACTAAACTCATACAGATTTAAATTTGGGTATGCACAAACATCACATACAAGTGTAGAAACTCTGAGACCTCATATATTTTATATGAGGAAATATATTTTTATTTATTTTTATTTATTTTAATTTTTATTATTTATGTATTTATTTTATTATTTCCTATTTTTATATGGAATATATATTTTATTTATTAGGTAAACAGCTGAGTAGATAGATGTTTGAGGTCTATATAAATTTGAAAATAGTTTAAACTTAGGCAGTGAAATTCTACTCCCTCTGAAATGTGTTGTATCAGGTTAAAAAATAAAAAGAGATTTTAGTCATTTTCCTGTGTCCTTCCCTCACTCTTCCACAAAGTGCTATGAATCCAGAGAAAAAAAGTTTTGTAAAGTGAAAAATCTTTGCTATCTATTAAGTCCCCATGATTAGGGAAGCACCTGAAAACTCTATAAAGTCCTTGCTTTTGTCACCATCTTATCAGAAGTTCTGTTACAGAACTGGATTTTTTCTTTTGTAGGATTTCACCAAAAGCAGAAGACCTTTAGAGGAAATATCAGCCACAGTTTCATGATGCCCTGTGACAATCTGTTCACATTGCACTAAAGTTTTCTGTACAAAGCCACATACTTTGTGTAATAAATCAGGTTGGGTGTTGGTGCCTCTGGTACATTTTCTCTGTGGGGTGGTTTCAGTTTACCTACCCCAAACAGAAATTTTTGTGAAGTGTGTCTTCTTAAGTTCTGCAGCTCTCCTTCCTGGGAAGCAGCTGCTCATCATTTACTGATAGAAGGTAGAGAACAAACCTATTTTTTCCTCTTTGTTTTTTCATTCACAAACTTTTGCTTTTGCTTTAGTGGGCTGCTTTATCTCAACATACAAGTTGCCCACCCTCTTGTTTTCTCTCCCCAGTCCATCTGGGAAGTGGGAGTGATAGAGAAGCTTAATGGGTTTTGTGGGCACCTGGTGGTCAGGCAAGGTCAACCCATCACAAAATTTACTAATTAATAAGGATATTTCTTCCACAGAGAGCCAAGAACACTCTAGGTGCCCATCAGCAGTAGCTTGTATATGCTTAGATTCCCTGTTATATTTCAGGGATGATGCTTTAACCTGCATCATCCTTCCATCAGGCTCTGCCTGTGTCCAATACTGACTGCTATTTCTTCTGTAATTGCCAACAGTTTGATTTCTCAGCTCTATCTGTGGTCCCTGGTCCCCTAAAAGAAAAATAGTTTGTTTTTCTTTCTCTGCCTGAAGAGTTTGTAAACATTGGATCCCATTCCAAAGTGTCCCATCCACCCTCCACCCACTATTTATGGACCCTGAAGCAACTTATAGGATCATGAGGTGTGATCAACCCACTCAGTCTTCCTTATGCTCAAGCTGAATAAAAGAGTAATCTTTTCATCCTTTACAATGTTAATAAATATTTGCTTAGAACTGTGCTAAGCCTGTGTGTGACCTTTGGGTGGACTGCTATTCTCCCCATTGTCTCTTTGTTTATTTATTTATTTAAATAAATACTTAAATCATGAGAAAACATCTTAGATATCTAGATTCTGTTCCCATTTCTGATCCATATATAACACAGCTCAAATATTAAGGCTTATACATTCTCATGTCATGCCAAGGAACTCTCTTGAAAAGAATAAATTATTTGATAAGGTAATTTAGACATTTAATGTGTATAATGTTGATAATATTTATGTTGTATCTGTTAAATTAAAATGAGGAAGGGAGATAATAAATAAGATGTCTTTTACTTAAAGTGTTGGCTTTAACATGAGTTTTCCTGTCAGCCTTCTGCAAGAGTTGTCCTTGACACCAAATGCCAAAACATCTTTTTTATATATAAATTATTAAGAAAGAGCATTGCATATGTTTTGCACCAGATAAATTATGCACCCATTTTAATCTAGACGAGAAATAAGGAATTCCTATTTCACTGCACATCTGAATTTTGTATGGAATTTTGCACATACTGTGATGCTGGGCCCAATATTTTATGCATCAGCATATCTCATGTTTTCTTTATAAACTGCAGAGAATATGCACACTGAGTTATGTGTTTTATAAAAGGAAAGAAAGAATCTAAAATTAAAATAGTGTAATCAAACCAGGAGTGTTGAGGAGTGTTGCTTGGGTTTTTTCCACCATTTCATGCTTCCTCCTTTTCCCTGAACATTTTCCTATTTTCTTTTGGATTATTTTGAATCTCTGCAGTTACACAAAACTTAACAAATTAATTTCTCAGTAAGAGGCTGAAGAAGCAAAAAATCCAGTGCACCAAATCTAATAATCTAAATGCTACTCTGGTCTCAGACTTTTGCTTATTTGAAGTAAACTCAAGCAAACTTTTTTTTTTTTTTCTTTTTTCTTTTTTTTTAATGTGTTGAATAATGTGGTTACCTTATTAATTTTCACCATGTTTTTAGTCCTGCCAAGATTGCCTCTAGCAAGGGGTATTGATAGGGAAAGATGAGAAACATAGAAGGTTAACACAGAAGGGCAGATAAACAAATAGGATTTGATCCAAAGCCTGCTTGAGTCAATGAGAGATTTTTCCATTGACTTCGGGAGTCTTTGGATCTGACCCATCAGGAGTTTATGTATCAATATGGTGAAATGCTGAGCAGCTCCTATGAAATGTCAGTTGTCTTCAACCTCATCTGTGTCAGAAAGAGTTAGGGGAGTTCACTGCCCTGGAGATTTGGAGTGTTTAAAAGTTAATAAGAAAGTACATGGATGGGAGAGGAACAAGGGGACAGAGACCACAGACTTTACTTACAGCTCCTGAGAAAGCCTGTTAAAGTCAATCAGATCAAACAGACACAACTGCTTCGGTGAATTAAGAAGAGTGAAAAAAGAGAAACAAGGAGATAGCATCTGAAGTAAAAAAGGGAAAAAAAGGAAAAAAATAAACCAAACTGAATTTAACAGGAGAGTGGAGAATGGCGGAAAACTCTGAGGAGAGGTGAGATCAAAATTGAAGCAGGAGATTGAATACTTGGTTATGTCTGACTTTTGCCTCCTAAACACAATCTACAATGGGAGTTCAAACATTTTTATTTTATTGTTTCATTCTCTTTTTAGCACTATTTAGTTTTCGCTTCTGATTTTGAGCAAGCCCTAAAATTGCATAAGGTCTCTGGGACATTTACAACCTTCTATTTCACATAACACTCCTGGGATCTTCCCTAGGGGCTATATTTGAGAGGCAAATTAATTTTGTTCACAGCTGCTGGCATGACACAAAGACTGTTTTTTCCTTTGCAATTTAACCCCTTACTATATATATGTATTTATATTTATATATATTTATATATTTCCTATTCTCTTCACTATTGTGACAGAAATGCTTACCATTTCTGAGATGTGCATTTCATTCAGACAGTCTCACAAAACTAAGGTGCTGTTAACAGACCACCAGCAAAATGGGAAATGCTGGAGAAGGAAGACCTGATTTGTGTTAAGTTACATCTTCTAGGTCACTACTCCTAAAAAGAGTCGAGAACAGAATCCATAGATTTTCATAAATCACTCTAGAGGGGGTCATTAAGTCCCTCTGCCTGACTAAAACAGGATCAAGAATTTCTGAACTATGTTTTAGTTCTGCTCCCATAGACAAAAAAAACAGACAAGGCACATATAGACAAAGAAACAGACATATTGTGTGTTTTATAAATAACTGCAGCTAATTAATTAAGCTCAAGCAGGCACCATTTTTATAATGATAAATAAAAAACCTTTGAATGTGGCTGCATAAGAATGGCATAAGAAAATCATCACAAATATTGAAATTCAACTGAATAAATTATTTTGCTATGCTGCTAGCTTTCCTAGCAACTCCCTGACATACACTGCATATAATATTTTAACCTTTTATGCATAAGCTTTGGTGAAATGGAAAATAGTGTTGCTTTTGTTTTCTTCAAAATGAAGTCATTCTTTTTCCCTGGGCCAAAACAAGGTCTATGTGTCTGTTGTGCTACATGAAAGTCATGAGAATAATATAAAATTCTTAAAATTTACTCTAAATTGTACATTGTTTTTGTTTATATTTTACTGTCAATATCTAAAGTATAAAAAAACTCATAAAAATAAAAAAAGTAAAAAAAAAAAGCCAAAACAGCAACATGAGAAATAAAGGGGAAAATGTTGAATTGATTTTCTGGGGGGAACTGATAAAAAGAAATGAAAAATAAATAATATTAAGAATTTAGTATGCATAAAATTTCCAGCCTTAATGAAAGAAAGAAATATTAAAATAATTTCACAATGCTTCTCTGCATTTTTCAAGTTCTCTCAAAAAGAGATTTAGCAAAATTATGGGAAAGAGGCTCCCAAGCTTTGTCATTCAGACTTCAAAATATTGCAGTGAAAAAGAGTATAAAATAGTTTGCTAGACTACAGAAAATATTTGAAGATCAACTTGATCTTGAGGAAGCTTTATTTTAAAAATCTATTGAGTCTGTTTCAGTGAAGTGGTGTTTCTTGAAAAAATCCATATTAACTCTTGAGATATTTCCTGGACAGGGTAAAATTTTCACAATTAGTCATGGCTGAGAGTATTTGTTGAAGGATGAGTTCAACAGTAAGTCACTAAAGATGGGATTTATTTTAATTTATTTCATAATCTGCTTGTTAATAAGTAGTTATGCATATTTTCTTCACAGGTACTGGTGAGAGAAACACCTGGAGTGTCTGAATCAGTGATTGATACATGGAATAAAATAGTCATGCTCTGGAATTATCTGCTTTATTTTTTCTGTCTTTCTCTTTCCCTCTCCCTCTCCCTCTTTCTCTTTTATTCTCAGGATCTTTCCCCTTCTCATCCCCTTCCTCTCTCTATTTCTAGTTCTATCTGTCTTTCCAGTATAAAAGAAATTGATATGACTACTTAGATTTCTTGGTTATCATGCAAACTAATGAAGGTCTGATAAAAACCCCATGAGTTCCTTTTAAGTAGTATAATGAAGTTGAGAAAATTCCAACCCTTTGACTCTACCATGATGTAGATTGGCACTATTCCTATTTATCAACATTTAAATATGATGTCAAATATATAAAAATATATAAATTCTACTTAAGAATCAACCCTTGGGATCTTAATACATTAGTAGTTTTATTAATGTCTAGTGGTATTTATTTTCCTTTAAAAGAAATTATCTGATTTATTCCAACTATTTGGCAAATTATTTTATTAAAGAAACAGTCAGAATTAATTCAAGGAACAAAACCTTTAGGAAAATCTTAATAGAAGAAAGCTCACAAGAGTATTTAGGCAGCTGACTTAAATGAGATTTGGGGTTATTTCTGGCAGATACAGTGCTTTATAGCTATGGATGCGTAACTCACAAATAGCATGTTGATATGTTATCAAAGGGTGTGCTTGTGCTGCTCACTCAGGAGGTTGTCACTACTTGAGAAGGGAATTGAGAGCTGGTTTTCTTAAAAAAAAACCATAAAACTCAAAAAAGCCACCCTTATATTTTCTGTCTATTACTCCATAAGTTGTTTTTTCCTTCTTTTTTTTCCTTCTTTTTTTTTCTTTTTCTGACACGTAGGCAAAGTCCATCCAGAGCTCTCTTTTGGAAGCATATTCCCACACTTGTTCTGCTGTGCTTGTGGCTGCTCAGAAACAGAACTTGAGTGAGAGCTGCTCCATTGCAGCACCTGCTGCTTCCTGTGCATCCAATTTACATGTTATCTCTGCTGTCTAAGGGGGTCTGATAGCGAGGTCACTTTGACATCTTGGCTTGGGGAGGCATTAAGGAATCCATTTTAAGTCAGCAAAGAACCATTGTTATCATTGCTCTGTGGTATGATTAATAATTTCGAGGTTTCCTCTCCCCCACCTACGCCTTCCCAAGCGATATGTTAGTACAAAACCTTGACCTTGCAGTGAAAGATAATAACAAAACATATCTGTGGCATCCATATGATTAATACAGCAGCCTGGGAGTCACAAGGAGACTTATGGAATACAACTAAGACGCTTGAATACATCAATGATCTCTTCGCGTTGTTCACCTTCTTACTAAATAATTTATCAGCTTAATGATAATCACATTCAAGCATCATAATTACATCCAACTCTTTAAAAAACATCAATTCAAAAGCTGAAAATGTAGCCATTCTTTCTTTCTCCCTCCCTCCACACTTTCTACCATTAGCTATTAATGCCAAAATATGGTCTTTATTCATTCTACTGACACAATATAAAACCAACGTAGATTTCCCATTTTTCATAAAATTTCCATTCGCACTATTAGTTTCGCTGATAGCAGGCTGGGAAATGTTGTTAGGCTACAAGATGGACGACACTGCAAAACCTCAGCATGTTAAGAAGCCATAAAATTTTATTCAGTTCATTTACTGCAACAGTCCAGTAACCCTATAGTAACAGTGTGCTATTTTTATTGTGTATTTATTTAAAGCTTGAATATTCCCTCTTCTGGGCCATCTAGCCAAATTACTCTGGTTTCTTAATGAACTCTATTGTAGAAAGTCAAGGGTGTGCTTCGGACCCATGAGTCCTCTTTCTTTCAGTTATTCTTGCGAGAGAAGTCTGTTGTTTCATAAAAGATGAGTTATAAGGAAAAAGTAAAAAATAAAAAATGTACAAAGCAACAAGCCATGAGTGAAAAAAATTTGCCTTGAGGAAGAATGTAGGGATAGGATCACAGAATCTGTAAAAGAAAAATTAAAACTTTTAGAGAGACGTGTAGGCCCTCTATTCTCAGAGAAAAGAATCTTCACACATCTTTAGTGAAATCTTGAACTCATTTTAACAAGTAAAGATATGTCATCCTCTCCCTAGATGCAGGGTTCTGTCATGCAAACAAATTAATTTAAATCCTGTAATTCCAAGTAGCTCATGAAAACTAGGCATTGGTAAAAAAAAAATTGTTTATGTGGGGTAGTTTAGGTAAATGGCCTAAACAGAAGGGGAGAAAAAAACCACAAAAAATCAAACCCCAAACCAATTAAATCCTATCATTCTCCAACCACCCTGTATATAAATTTCTGCTTTATTTATTTTTTTAACTTATTTATCTAATTCTTTATTTATTTATCGGCTTCTCTGTAAAACCCTTTTTCAATTAACAGTGCAAAATAACATTATGAATAACATTGCAAATTTCAGCAGGATTAGAGAACACAGTCACAAAAAATTATAATAAAGAGGGTTTCCTGTTCTTTAAATTTTCCTAGAAAAATAACTAGGAAGCTTAGGGCCAATGAAAATGGGCAAGTGAGGTAAACCTCTGGAAGGAGCACAAGGCAAATGTGCAGTGATTGGAAAGATTATGGTTAGAAGTGGCCACGTGATCAAACCTCCCTACCATTGCTGACTTTATTGTGAGGATCACAATAGACAGAACAAACAGAGTTTTCTCTAGTACACTAAAGAAATTAAAAAAAATTTTGCATCATTTTGCACAACAGCATCCTACAAACCCTCGTCAGAAGGACCAGAACTATTCCACACAGGTGAGACTTTGGGTGGATCGATCTTCTGGAGGTCAGGAAGGCTCTGCAGAGGGATCTGCTCAGGCTGGATCCATGGGCTGAGGCCAATTGTGTGAGGTTCAACAAGGCCAAGCGCTGGGTCCTGCCCTTGGGTCACAACAATGCCCTGCAGCTCCAGGCTGGGACAGAGTGGCTGGAAAGCTGCTGAGTGGCAAAGGACCTGGAGGTGCTGGTTTTCAGTGGCTGGACATGAGCTGGAGTGTGCCCAGGTGGCCAAGAAGGCAAATAACACCGGGCTTGTGTCAGCAGTAGTGTGGCCAGCAGGACCAGGGCTGTGACCATACCCCTGTGCTCGGGGCACTGGTGGGGCCACACCTCAAGTGCTGTGTTCACTTCTCCACCCCTGCACAACAGGAAAAGCTTTTGGTTGCTGGAGTGTGTCCAGAGAAGGGCAACAGAGTGGAGAAGGGCTTGTAGATTAAGTCATACTAGGAGTAGATGAGGAAGCAGGGGGGACTCAGTTTGGGGTGAAGGAGACTCAGGGGACACTTTGCTTTCTACAAATCCTGAGAGGAGGTAGAGCAAGACTATTTTTCAGGCAAAAAGTGACAGGATGAGAGGACAAAACCTCAGACTATGCCAGGGTAGGTTCATGTTAGACATCAAGAAGAATTTAGTCACAGAAGGTTTGTCAAGCATTGGAATGTGCTGCCCAGGAAGGTGGTGGAGTCAAGATTCCTGGAGTTGTTCAAGAAATGACTGGATGTTGCAATTATTGCTATGGTCTAATTGGCATGGCAATTTCAGACAAAGGCAGGACTGAGTGATCTTAGAGGTCTATTCCAACCTAAGTGATTCTGTGATTCTGTGACTAATCAGGCCATGGCACAAGCAGAAAAATCCATTCTGCAATCATCCATGCTATTAAATAATCAGGTGTGATTGAGCCTAGTCCATCTACTGCTCCGTCAGATTTACTTCTGACACAGTCTGGGGTTAATAGGATTTTGGGCTAGTAGGTAATGCGGGGCACCTGATTGGTTTTGAGAGATAAATTAATGTCTTTAAGTCCAAGCTGGCTGGACCAGAGAGTGGTTCACTTCTGATTTCATCTATTAGCATAGCTGCAGTCTCTATTTGCTAACACCTTAGCAGGATGGCAGGTTGCCTGTGGGCCTGGGTCACCAAGGTCACATTAGTGAGGTGAGGACAGAAAAGTGTTGCACAACAGCAGCTGTCCTCGTTAATGCAGGTGAGATCCATCTCAGAGACAGCCATATGAAAACAGGGCATCTAAGTTATTTCATCTGGGCTCCCTATTCAACCCAAAGGAGCCATATCAGGAGAGAAATTCATTCCAACAACCAGTCATTTATTTTGCAGCAGACTAAATTGTCCTTGGGAACAGCTTAATGTCTCTTTAAGAAAGAAGCTGGATGACTATTTGAAACTGGATGTTTAGCTTCCAGATGGCTATATTTACACCAGATGATCTTAATGCATGATTAGAAGTTGCCAACTACACCTAAGTAATGAGGAAGAATCTATTTAACATAGAATAAAGTAGATGTTCATAAATTAATTATGAGAGCCTCATAAGGACCAAGCATGACTGTACCTACAAGACAAATTGTTAGCTGGAACAGCTTGCAAGCTGCCTATTAAAAATTCCTGCCCATGTGAACAAGGAGGACCTGGCCAAAGATGCTGCTAACAACACAATGTACACAATCTGTGGTTCAGCAAGTCCCAACCTCACTGATGACTGGAAAGTGAATATTTAGAGAGGGACAAATAACTTCATAACTTCAGGGTATGTCAAAATCTTTCCATTGGCATCTGCAACCTAAGTCAGAAACTAGAGGAAGGGTCAGATGGTTTGTATTGACATTCCTATGAACACACCCCACTATATTAAAAAACCCAAAAATAGAAACACAACAATACCCCCCATAACACCTCCAAAAACCTCTTTGTAGTTTTCCAGCTTGGGAATTTTTGCTTCCATGGCACACAAGCCATAAATTCACCCCTACAGCTGAAATGAAGTATATTTTTAATAAAGATATCAGATTTTGTTCTATCAATTTCCAGCAAGACTGCATCCTTTAAAATTCCTTGTGAACTGTTCTACCTTTGTGATGTTCAGATAATGTCTTTTTTGCAGGAACTTGTGGTGTTTTAACATGGATTTAGATTTCAAATCAAGACACAAAGAAGGAAGAGAAATTTATATTCAAAATTTGTTCTGCCAACACTATCAATTCATTTTAAGACAAAAGGATCAAAATGCTGAGGTTTCACATTGAGCAATGAATTATATTTAGAAGCATGACAATAGTATAACCAAAAATAAGTACAAAATTTTTAGACAGAGTGCATATAATAATTAATGCATGATGTTATATATAGTATAATAATCACCATTGTTATAATAAAGAAGAAATTCAAAAGATAATTTAAAATAGAATATTTTTTCTTTTTCAAAATTAGACAATTTCAGGTTATGTAAACAAACTGAATGTGCAAGGATGTCTTCTCCCTGGCTAAAGGTCTTTGGAATGACACATTTCTGTGGAATATTTCAGCTGGACTTTCTCAGCATTTTCTCATGTGGAATGGTCATGTCGTTTTTTGTCTGTGCTACTGATTTTCCTCAGATTTTGAAAAGTGTTATGAACATTTTTGATGGCATACTGTACACTGAAATCCTTTCAACCCTTTCTTCTAAGTACAAGATTTTTGTAGTGCACATGAATTTCTTTTGGAGATGACGGGGACAAGACTTTACGATGGAGCAGAAACACGAAAGAGAGAAGCAAAATAATAGTAATAATCAGAAGTAAAATATAAAGTCATCAGCTTTATTATTTATTAAATCAGTAATTTAATTGTCTTGAACCTTGAATTGCATCATTAACAAAATCTGGAGACTCACTTCTGCTACAGCTGGGAAGATGATGATTACAGCTGGTGTTATGAAGACATTGCTTTCTACTAGTAATGGAATAAATTTGACACATAAATGTACATAAAGCTTGTGTCCCCCTACCCCCAGGCCACAAGAGAGAGGGAGCAAGATGTGTCCATTTACATTAGGGTAAAAGGCTTTGAATGTATTTATTCCAAAGATCTGTGTTAAAGACTAAGAGGTCATGAGGACTATGCCACAGACATTTCCCAAGGGATGGGGAACATACATTAAAATGAAAAGAGAAACATGTACAAATTAATCAAACAGTGACTATGGGTGCTTTCAGCATCTTTAACACTGGTTGGGAAACATTTAAGAATCGATACGTGCAGTAAAAAACAGCCTCTTATAGCAAAATGTCACACATGCTTCCCAGAATGGCTAATGTCAAGTTCCAAACAATTCCACTGACCAAACCAAAATGAAGCAAATTCAAGTAAGTAAACCAAACTGTGTGATCAACTGGGATTGAATGCAGCATTTTTGAAAGGGATAATTTTCCCAATCAAGAGAAGGGCTCTGCTTTTCACAAGATAGGAATGTCAGGCGCTGTTTAGTGCAAGCTCTCAGACACAAAGAACTTTGTGGGATTGTGTGGAATGAATATGCTGCCTGTGAAGTCTGAAATGTTATACTACAGTGAAAAGGCAGCACCAGCATGAAATGAGAAAACCACAGATTTCCCTTTTGACTGGTAATTTAAGAGATAAATAAGGAAAACAAGGATTAGAACACAGACCACCTTTCTCTCAGTGGAGTATCAGAGGCATTAGGCTTCCAAATTATGTTTTCTTTTTCATGCTCTCTCCCTATGAATATTGATGAGCCAGTGTGTAGCCAGGAATGCCTCAACAGGAGTCACGAATTTACGTATATTTAGAGGATAGGGCTGTCCTTGGGTAACAGAAGGACTCATTCAGGCTCAGGAAGGATGATTCTTAAGTAAGTGCTTTAAGCACTTGGTTATAGAGAAGGAAACATGAAAACTAGGAATAAATCAAAAACATTGTGGAAAATTTTACCTCTTGTCTCTAAACAAAATTCCCAGACCTACATGGTATTCATCTTTCTAAGTGCTGGTTTAAACAATGAAATGTGGCATGTAATGTCCCAGTAAAAATCCTTTATGTGTGAAAACTGAAAGCACCATGATATTCAAAACTTGTTCTCACTAAATATCTAGGAAGACAGGTGGCAAATGTTTACTCTGATCTTACATCAGTTTAGGAAAAGTAAAACACAGAATGGAAATATGTATCTATCAAAGCCACAATAAAAAAAAAAAAAAACAAAAAAAACCAAGAAAAACAAATAAAAAAACAAAAAAACAACCAAGATTGGGATTTTAGAATACAGAAGTATAAATATTATGTAAACTTATAACAGAGTCAGAGAAAAATAAGTCAGAAAACTATAAAGAAAAGAGGAAGAGTGCAAGCCTCAGAAGAGCCTTTTACAAATCAACATATCCAAGATATATATTTCAGGGAAAAATAAAATACAACAAAACCATAAGACTATTATTCAAAAAGGAGACTCTTTGCCCCAAGGCTGTAGCTGAGGCTGGGGCTCATCAACCCTTGCTCCCTGCTGACTTAAAGAAAAGAATTTCAAATAAGAGAGTTGGAAGAACAAAAGATGTGAATCTCAAAGCAACTAATGAAAGGAAGAGCAAACTCCACCTCCCACCCTAAGCTACGAAATAGGAAAAAATGTATGAGCACAGCAGAGCTTCTTTTTCCCTTTTTCTCTTGCAAACTCTTGAGAGAGGAAGAAAAAAAAAAAAAAAAAAAAAAAAAAAGAAGAGAAAGAACATTCCTGAATGGAAACTTCAAACATGTAAAGTCAAAAATAAAGCTTCAATCGGCAGAGAAAGACTCCTTGAATATATCCTTCTATGCATGCATGTGTGCAAGCTCTCCTATTTTTCATATCTAAAGTTATTTCAAAACACATTTTCTGAAAGAAAAAAATAAAGAAACTTCACTCGTGCTTTCACTTCTGTATCTCTTTTTTGTCATCAAATTTTCCTTTAACAAAAGTCCTCATTACTTAGTTTTTCCAGACAATGTCCCAGTGAACTCAAGTCTTTTTTAGGTTACCTGTGATTTCCACAGCTCTTCTTCAGTAGCAGGTTGTTTGGATATTTTTTCCAACTGCAGTTTCTATATTTATATACAATATTATATTTAAGAAATATTGTTTTCATCAGTAGACTTTTATAAGAGTCAGCTAGGAATATATGGTCCAGTGTTCACTGCAATGATGAACTACAGTGTAGAGTGATGAAGAAAACCAAAAGTTTTCAGACATGGTCAAAGCTTATTTTTTGATTCAAATGGATGTTAATCATAGTGTTTCATATGAAAATCTACCCTTCAGAAAGTTACTGAGGAAAGCCAACAAATTTTATACTTAATGAAACAGAAAAATATTAAGTTATGATAAACAAGAAATGTCACTTTGGTTTACTTTTTTATTACTAATATTTTCCTCATTTTTTTCACCAGTTTCTTTTTTAATTGTCCCTTTTTTATTGCTCTGTAATTGAAATTCCAAATATTAGCAGTGTAAAATTCTTTAATTAGTACTGAAATGAAAAACTTTGAAGATCTAACATCTGAAGGAATGAACTTTAATGCCCTTTTAAGAGTTTGTGGAGACATAACTCTTACACCATGCACAGCCATATGACGGATCTGTGACAGTTCAGAGAACAGTAATGAACAAACAGAAGCATTCCTAGGTCTGGTTTGGTTTTAAATCAGCTGAGAGGTGTCAGGAAGGTATTGAAAAAAAGACTTCAGCACTCTGATATTTTTAGATAAGTCTGTGCTGTAAAACCCTTTGGCAACTTGGTATGCCAGACCTTTTATGCTTATGCTTACAGCAATATATTGATGGTGTACTGGGATGAGGGATACTCCCTTGCCCATTAATGCCCACATATCCTTTGGATGAAAGGATTTCTGCCCAACAATAAGGTGTAAAGTATTTCTTTTATTCTTAATTACTGGAGGATAAAGTTTTCAGAGAACATGACATGAACTCAGGTAAAACTGATGTTTCCAGGAAAAAAATATTGCTATTTCTTCACCTCCCAACAGGCTCTTCTGTTTCCCAGGAAGTCAAGCCTATCTTGCCATTCCAATACTTCAGGAGATTAAGGGACTCAGGTGAAAAGTTGGCCTTATTGTCCATCAATCCCCACTGGAGATATTACAGAACCATCTGGACACAGCCCTGGAAAACATGCTCTGGGATGACCCTGTCTGAGCAGGAATTTTGGGCCAGATGATCCTCTGCGGTCCCTCCAACCTGACCCACTCTGTGATTCTGTCATATCAGGTCGGCAGCTTGGTTTAAAAAGTCCTCTTGATGAGTTTTGCTGAAAGTTGGGAGTACAAGGCAGGCCAAACAGCTCTGAGACAAGTGAACAGAAAAAAATGTTGTGACTGTGGAATTGCCACATGCAAGTATGTGCTCCCGTGCTGTACATCATTTCTAAACAAACCTGGCAATGAACACAATGTCTGCTGAGAAGGCTGTTAAAAGATTCTTTGTGTTACTCTTCTTTATTATCTCATTGATGCCCCAGAGCAGACTGCATTTACAGAATATTATGTCTTCATTTACCTATGCATAATCAATGAATCTTAGAAAGGGCTCCAAGTGTTCAGATTCTGTGGCAATGGGATGGTAAATCTGTGCATGTAATTATCAAGGCAATTATTGCTTTAGAAAATGAAAATACAACAAGCTTGATTTGCTGTTTTTCTCCAATCAAACCACAGAGGCAACTGTGCACAAAGTTTGAAGGGAATGAGGGTCAATTCAACCCTGCCTAATTTTGTCACACAATAGAATTTGACAACGTGATAACCCCATCACTTTGATTTCAGTAGGAGAACATGGGAAGTGAAGAAAGCTTTTCTGAATTCCCTGTAGCTCCTACTTGATCGAAGAGCTCCAGATAAAAGAATGAAAAATTGTTTAAAATACATTATAAAAAAAACTATTTCAACTACCATAAAAGTTACCACTATGAACACAGCAATCATCTTCAATATGATGTAAGTTTTCTGAAACTACAAAGGATTTCTTATCAAACTCTTGCCTCTTTAAGGGAAGTCGAGGTATGTTTTTTGTTTGATTTGGTTTTAAATTTTATTGTCAGCAAAAGTATCACAGGGAAGCTGTGAATGCATGACAAAATCTGAGATGTATTCAGTGATTCAAGCAATGAATTATTTAAGCCTAGGGAAGAAACTATTTTTTTTTTTGCCAGTCCCACTCTTGCTGAGGATAGTTTTAGGCAGCATACCATTATCTATCCCTTTACTCTACAATATGCAGAAACTTCTCTATGCAACTTGTTTTCACATCAATGTTGTCAATGATCAAAAAAGATCCTTTCTTTCTTATGACTCTTGGCATGGCTGCTGGGAAATGAAAGTTGAAAATGCTTGAATAAATAGAATATAGAAGATTTATTCAACAACTGAATTATTTAAATCTACATAAGGAATGAGACCTGTAAGGCAACACTTCTGTTTGCAATTCTCCAGGCTTTTTGGGGCTTATTTGATATATAATTTCCTTAACGGCTTACTGTGGTGTTTGAATCTTATTATTTATTTTTCTTGAAATTACTACAGTAAAATGACTACCGGAGAAAAATCTACACTGAGACAGGTTTTGCTGATCAATTAAAGCCCCATTTTCTCTCAGCTTCATAAGTGTAAATCAGGAATAACTATTGACTAAAGCATTTGTAGTGAAGTTACTCTAGATTTACCGGCATAAGTGCAAGCAGAATGGAGTCCCTGAGGTTCTTTTTTGCTCAGGTAATAATATTAGATCTATTGAAGTGCCAAATGGATATTTGCCAGTGTTTGAATTCTGCTGTTTCATTTCACCCTTCAGAGTAATTTTAAAATTTGTGAGTATTGCTCCCATCAAGGAGGGAAAACTGATGCTAAAAAAAACTTTAAATAAAAATGCATTGTTTGGTTCTATGCCTCAGTCGTTCCTTAATTTGTTGCATGATTTTACATCTGGAGATCAAAGTTGCATGAAGAAAGGAGAAAATCTGAGTCAGATGACTTGAAGTTAAAAGGCTTGTTACCGTGGGAGAGCTCTGGCTGTGACTTAGCATATTTCACCTAATTTCACCTTGTTTACCTCTGCTTTGGTTTCACTATCTACAAAACTGCTATAATAATTTTATTGTAAAGAACAAACCTTTTACTGAATTTATTTAACAACTGTGTTGTGAAGACACTGGCTTTGCAAGATGCTCTAAATGTCCATCCTTCTATGAGTTACAGCTTTCTAGAGTTTTTCAGGGTATGAGTTATAATTAGTTGGGTGGTTGTTGTTCTTTTAAGAAGAAGCAATGAATTAATATTTTTTTTAATGACTTGGGTAATAAGCTTACCTGCAAATAATGAGGATTCAGAAGATGTTCTGGCCTTGGGTTTATTTCATAATAATTCCATGGACCATTTTCAATTCCCTTCTCAAATTTCCTTCCATTCTAGAGCAGGATATCCAGCCTTCTACAGTTATCTTAATGTAGTGTGTATAGGAATTTTGCATCTTTTTAAGGGAGAGAAAAGAAATTTTAACATGTCTACTTTCTTCATTTTTTTAAATCCCTCTTTTTAATTATTATTTTTTAATATTTCAACCAATGATAAAAAGACAAACTTATACACTTACCTATACTATTATGAAGCAAGGTATTTGGAACACAGCTATGTGGGTTTAAGAAAGCTACCTTGAAAAAAAGACCCTGGTTAAGCTGTGTGATAAATTTCTATGCCTAGGTTAATATTAGCATATAGTTATTTCTAGTGTCATGTGCAGACAAAATGCCACAGCATTGCATTTGACACTACCATTTAACTATACACACAGTGTGAAGTCAGCTAAAACTAATAGGGAAAGTGGTGAACAGTACAAAGACTTAAAGCAAGATACTTGATTGCAGACCAAAGTAGTTATTTTGTGCAAAATGGGCTTGTTTAGTTTGTTTTGTATAATACCTCAAAGGAATGATAATGAAGACAACATGTCTCATTAAAGTAATAAAAGATTTCTTTAATTTGTTTTCCTTCTATTTTTATTTTTCTTTTTTCTTTTTTTCTTTTTTCTTTTTTCTTTTTTTTCTTTTTTTCTTTTTTTTTGTTTTAAGAAAAATTGATACAGTTTTCTGTAGCTTGAGTAGCATTATGGATGAGGTAACCAGCCTGGAAAACTGATTCCTCTTGACTCTTTTAATGAATCCAAACTAAACCTACTCAGAAATTCTTGAGTGATTTCTGGTACATGTGATCATTAGCATATTGGTGTTTTTTTGGAGAGAGCAGGGGGATTATATGAAACAATAAAATTAACTCCTTTCGTGTTCCATTTTTCTTGACTGAAAATTAAGAATTGTGAATGAGACTTTAAGAGAAGTCTGAAGATATCAATAGTTGTCTTCAAAGATTATTAGAGTCATGGAATCATTTGGGTTGTAAGACATCTTAAAGAACATTTGTTTCCAATGTCCTGCCACAGGCAGGGACTCCTTCCACCAGACCTAGTTGCTTCAAGCCCTGTCCAACCTGGCCTTGAAATTTTCCAGGGATCTGACAGCCATAATTTCTCTGGATAACCAGGGCCTCACCACCCTCACAGAGGAGAATTATTTCCTAATATTGAATGTAAACCTACAATATTGTCTTGCTTTGAGCATAGAAACGCCAGAGTATTCATGCATCATTAAACAGGAGCAAAAACTTTTCCAGGACCATAAACCCAGAGTCACCTTCCTGACCACAGCTTCAGAGTCTGCTGTGGCTATCACAAATTAGCTGTTTGAGATGTGTTTTCATCAGAAAAACTTTCACAGACACAGATCCTAACCTCAGTGTAGGGATAAATGCATCCTGCAAAGATTCATCCAGCTAAGAGGTACAACTTTGCATATTACAGAGTTCTGCAGACTGAGCTAAATAGCTGTTCAGAAATTTAGCATATATCTCTGCATATTTATCAAAACTGAGGTTTTGTTCTCAAAATAATTATTTTGACAAAAGTGCTGAAGTTTTCCCAAGTCAAAGGTTAAATTCAGGTCTCAGAGAATCACAGTGACCTAGATAATAGTTGAGATGTCAGGATATGAAGAAGGGAGATGGAAAAACAGTTACAAGTCATTGATCTCAATGTTGGCTTTTCCTGCCTAGACACTAAGAAATCAGACAAACCTAATTTTTATCCTGCATCAGAACAAAAACTAATTCTATAACAATCTTTTTTTTTTTCTATAAAAATGAAAATACTGTTTTCTAGACAGACTTAATGAGCTGTCATAGTACCAATAAATTGTATTCTCATGATATTTTCTTCACAATGTTGTAAAAATAAAATGTTTGCACCAAATTCAAAAAGCATTTTAAGTTTAGACATATATCTACTTCAGTTAAGTTTCTGAGAATATGCATGACATAAATGAAGAAAATGTAAAACAGAGTTTTTTTCCAATGCTTCTTTATCCAAAAGATTCTTAGAATTAATGATCTGTTTCAGGTTTGCAGTAGAATTAGTCATGACAATTGGTTATCTCTAGTAAGGATGGCTTTAATGCACTTAACACTAGATAATATTTCAAAAATGAGTTTACCTATCATTTCCTAAAAAAAACCCCCAGATTTAGAACTGTGATATGTGATATGGCAAAAAAAAATCATGTTTTTCTTTTAGAATTATGTTCCATTCACCTACCCTTCACCCTGCCCTCTGTGAGACTGGCTTTGGTTTGCTTTTGATTTCAACGAGCTGGTTAGTGGTGCTTGCATTCATCACACTGATGGCATAATGTGAGGAGACTCAGACATCCTTTTTAACCACATAACAACTTTCTATCACTGAAAACAGGGAATCTTCTAAAGGCTGAGAAAAGAGAACTCAGAATGAAGGCTCTAACTGGTAAAAGGAGAAATAAATTGCATGTCAGTGGAACAACAACCACAACATGAACAAAAGGAAATAGGCAAAGGATACCGGCTGAATTATATAAATAGGACTAATTAGAAACAGTAAAAATCCTCAAAATATGCATGAATAGGGGAAAAGTATTTGTAACACTCAAACCTTCAAAAATCTTGATTTTATTTAGACTTTTTTATATCAATTTTGAGATACTCAGACAAAAACAACTTTGTAATTAAGTTACTGAGGTACCACTCAGGAAACTTTATTTATTGACTCTGGTAGATATTCAATGCAATTAGAGAAAATGGCTTAGATATTGGAATTTAAAAGCCCTGACAGCAAAACAAGAGCAGAAATATTTCTCTCTCCACCCCTTAGTTTCAATCCTGTTGCTCTAGTTTATATTCATTAGGCAAATAAAGCAAGTATGAAAAGATGATTCAGTACTTCCATGAGCTAACATGGGAATAAGGCCTAGCCAAATACTGGCTCCTGTATTAATGAATATTATTTATACAGAAGGAAATAATTTTACTGGAGAAAACTAGATCTCTCTTATGCACATTTGAAGACTGTTGTGTTTAATCTTTAAAAATATCAAGACCTATAACTTTCCAGCCCAGTTGTTTTCTGAGCTGTGTATATAACCCAATATATGAAATTTCTGCTGTAGGAGGTAACAGGCTTCATGCTGACCTGGTCACCCAGGGTCTCAGGACTATTTCAGGTTGTATTGACTAGCCATTATCTCAGCATGACTTCTCTATTTTAAAAAGTCTTTTGGTAAGTTGTTGCTGCCTAAATTGTTTCGGCTTAGCTGTTTAATACTTTACAAGGTGAAGTTCTGACAACCTGTGAAATCACTAAGTAACAAACATTAATCCTTTTTGGTAATTGGTGCTTAGGAAAGTTAATGAATAATTTCAGCTAATAGCCAATTTAAGGTGATTTAAATTTTGTAGTAACCAATAAATAAAAAGAAAGAAGGCCACTTAGAAAACTTACAAACACTCCCAAAAAGAAAACACAAAATCAAATTAAAGTTGTCATTAGGGTTTACTTTAATTGTTTTATCAATAATTTCATTAATTGCCAACCCCATAAAGTCACATTATTCAGTAACATTGTTGATTTTACAAGAATATTTGAGTGTAAACTAAGGAATAGGCTAGAAACTATAAATTTTGTGTGTGTCAGTCTTAAAACCATTATGAAATGGAAGTGTATAAGTCAATCTCACTGGAATAATAGCAACTGCTATATTTTCATAAAACTTGAGCTAAAATAACAATAAATCCTTATCAGCAACATTACTCAATTTTATCCATTTTGACCACAACAATATTTGCAGTGTAACACTAAGAAGACCACGAAGCAAGTCTTCTTTGAGAATGTGAACAGACCAGCATGGATTTACAACAACAAAGTTGTGCCTTATGGTCTAGAACACTTTTATGGATGAGAGGACTGGCTTGGTCAATAGTGGAGAGCAGTAGATATAGTTTAACTTAACTTCAGTGAGTATTTTGGGCCCTTTTCCTAGAGCAATAGGAAAATTAGGGGAAAAAAATATGAATTTATATTAAAAACCTGCCTAAGCTCGAACTTTGAAGTTGATTCTCTCCAACACCTCTGAGCAAGTATCACAAGAGATGACCTCCAAAGGTCACTTTTAGCCTAAATTATTGCACAATTTTATGAGTGCATCATCCTCCACACATTCAGTAGAACGGTTGTTTAAGAATTCCTTGAGGAAATCTGAAATGGCTTTGAGTCTAGCAAAATTTTGGAGATCATTGCAATGAACAAATTGATTTGCATGGCAAGAAATTAATTTCCAATTCAGCATTGCAGCACAATCATAGATCCACAACCCTAAGTAATTATACAAAGCTTAATTCCCTTCTCCCTTCAGGAAATGAATGCATGACTCCTAACATCCTAACAATGAAAGCAGTTTCTAGCCTGGGAACTCAGAGTCACCTTCACTAGAGCCCAGCTATCTCAAATTCAAAGCCAGAGATTTGTTTTGTCTTGTTTTCCCGGCTTCAGTAAAACACAAATTTGGCAGAAATAATAAGATCCAAATGCTCATAAGTAAATGACAGCTTAAACAAAGGCAGTTGTGCGGTAATTGTTTCTGTGTTTTCAGTTGCTTCCATTTCAAGCTTTGTCATTGACTTTATCAGTGCATATTCTCTGTAGGTTAAGATTTTGGTTTGACTTGCCAGGAAAAATAATTTAGAATTTTGCAGTATAAGCTGTCCACAGGGATCTGTTTCCCGCACTATTTTTCAAGTATTGTTTTATACCCCCTATGCTGAACAGGGAACCTGAATTCTGCACTCATACTGAATATTTTCTTTCTGAATACTCTGAGCAAAGGCTTTTTTACATTGATATTGACTAAAGGGAGAGAAAAGAATACCAAGAACACCTGATAAAAGGCTGTGGCTTGTAAGGCAAAATTTTATTTCTGGCACAGGAGTTTGACCAGAATACCCTTTACCCACAGCTTTGTAAAAGCTGTGAATTCTGCAATAATGCAATGAATTGAAAAGTCCTAGTGAGTTCAGCAGGCCAGGTCCTTGAAACACATAAGTTTTGGGGGAAGAATGATACAACAGAGGGCAATGCAGTCACCCAGAAATCCTTGTCTGCAGATGAACATAATCATTGTGAGTGATGAGGGCTTATACTGCATAGTGACAGGAGCTGGGACTCACCCCTACTTTTAGCTGTCTTGAAGTTAAGTGTCCAATTTAAGCTATTCCCTTAGACTGTCCATAGTTAATGGAGAAATACAGCTAAGAAAAATCGCTTTCTGTAGGTCTCCCTCTTAAACACCCATCATAAAATGAGCTTAATTACCCTCCAGAGGCACCAATCCCCCACAGCTGGCTATAGGAGCCAGTTGTCTAGCTCAGAGTGAAGATGTGATCTCTCCTGGGATGCTATTTTACCATTCTGTTGGATGAATAGCTATCAAATCAAAAGAAAACAGATTTGTTTTCAGATGTAGGAAGAAAAAATAAAAGAAAAAGAGAGGACTGTTATGTAATTTAGGTCTGACTATAGGTTTGTTAATTGTTTTCTCTTTTTTTCCCTTTTACTTCCAATAATAAAACTTTAGGGAAATTTAAATGTAGCATGAATACTGAGAGCGATCCTGTGTGAGCTCCGAAGTTGGGTTTATACATTTTCCTTCTCCTGTATTTTTGCATTACTTATCTTGTTGTCTTCATGCTGTTCTGCACAAGTCGAAGAAACATCTTTAACAATTAGCCAGAAAACCTGTTTTCCTATCAATCTGTCTGGTTTCTAGCCTTGCAAAGAGGAGAATGCAAATTTCTTTGAGCAGAGTAATGCAAGTGTGGTTTAGAACTCTACTGCAGGTTATATTTCTCTTCCACATATTAGGCAGATAAAGCTACCTTCCTTGCTCAGGATCAGTAGGGAAAAAAAAAAATTCATTAAAATCTGTCTTTAAAATCAATGATCTTTCAAAGTAATCACAAGAGGTGAGATATTGCTTTTCCTTATTCTTGATGACAGAGTTAGGAACCCAGGCTTCCTCTTTTGAGGAAAAATTGGACTCAAACTGACTTACAGACACACTGTTGCCCGACCTCCTAATTCAACAGATTGTAGAGACTGGACACAAATTTCTTTTTGGAAAGCATTTTAAAAAAAACAACTGCTACTCCTTTATTATTATCCTACATACATTTTCAGTCAGATGAGAAAAAATACAGTGGATGTTAATTCTATCATATTTTCTGGAGTTTGACATAGTTATATGTGTTAAACTGAAGTGACTCATGGTTGTTCTAAAGGGATTAAGTTGATCTTTATTTTTGGAATGACAATAGATTTACCTGCTGACACATTTCAGGACTCTCAAGGGAGAGTATGTTGACTAAAAATAAATTGTGTGGACTTCCCCAAACAAAATATTTAATAATGTAAGCAGCATACAGAAGATACTAGTGAACCTAAATAATTTTGCAGTCTATCAGCAATATGCCCATCCTAATGATCCCACACTCTTCTCTTTTCTTAACTTTCCACTTTCTGGAATGTTGTGATTGCTAATTGTGTGAGACACATAAAAATTCTGGCATACTGGAGAAATTCATACACCATTTGTTAGTGTATACATTAACTGCTTGTATTAAACTGTACAGACTTAATGTTGAGGGGAAGTTAGTGAGGAAAATATTGCATCCCACCTTTAGGTCACAGACATTTTTAGGGCCAGTGCAGGATCTCAGGTCTCATCCAGTCTTCTGCTGACTTGAGGAGGTCATAGGTTGCTTTAACCCTGATGCTTTTTGTATTTTGTTCAAATGGCTATTTCCCAGACTGTTTTAGTTTGGATTTGATCATGCCATATGTAATAGAAGTCTAATAAATCTCTATAGCCACTGAGAAGAAAATTATATTCTTTGTGCTAATGGGCTGAGGAAGGTTAGTGCACAGCATTCAAATTTTAGCTGGATACAAATGGAAAAAATAGTAGACTGTGTGTGAGAAAACATATAAAAATATGTTTTTATCAAGTGGTTCCAAGATCAGAGACAAGGAAGCAGTGCCCATCAGCAGCATGTTCCTCCCAGTGGAAGATTCGGGAGATGGAAGAGCCATTGTCAGCTTTCTCATCTTTTCCAGTCCTCTTTCTCAGGCAAACCCGATGTTGTGGACTGCAGAACCCAGAGGAACAAAGGGAAGTTAAGCATAAAACCAGAAAATAAAATAAAATAAAATTAAAAAAAAAAATCTGTATAAAAGACATTTTAAATCTTTTATTTAAAAAAATACCAACTGACTAACCAATCTAGCAAACAAACATGAAAAACTGCAAAACCCCACACTAAATAATCATCATCAATCTCTAAAATGCTTTCAATTCCCTTTGAGGAAAAAAGATATACTTGAAAAAAAGATATAATTTGGTAAATGTAAAGCACAGGCTGAAATTTACAGGCTTTCCACTTCTGTGCATCTTCATGAACTGCTCACATCAGTAATGCCACTTTTATTGAGTCACCACTTGGTTGTTTGTATTCCATTCTGTCTTCATGGTGTCACAGAATGAGAACAATTAAAAATATACAATATTAAACATATATAGCTAAAAACCTAAAAGTGCAAGTGGAGTCCTAAGGTATACAAATTTCTCTGAGGTGCTGCAGTTACAATTTCTGTTTTGTTTTCTCTGTTGTTTATTTAACATTGCTATCTAAAACTGAAAATTTCCATTTTCTTTAAGGTTTTTCTTTATCAGCTGATACTAGATTATATTCTCCATCAGCTTATTGTATTCATCAACATCCTACAGTTTATTGTATTCATCAACATCCTACCACATCTAGTTTTCTGAAATCAATGTGATTACCTCTGTTTCTTTTTACAGAATCTTTCACTAGTTGTACAGACCTCTCTGTAATTAAGTATATGTAGGTTGATATTCAGTCTACAAATTTCCATGTTTAATTTAATGCCATTAATTTTGAATCATTCCCTTTGGAATGATCTAAATAAAACTTGTCATTTTTTATTGTTTGCTTCCTTGAATGTCTTACAAACAAACCCTATCTTCTGAAACCTGTCATTTGGTCAATATTTATTCAGTTTTTGAGCTACTCAGAAGAAGGCCTTGTGGATCCAGGGTTGATCATCTGAGGGTTATCCTCTATTTGTTCTTTTTAGTGAGTAGCAGTGCAGAAATGCATTCCAGATTTGATCAAAGGCATCTAGTATCTTACTCTGTTCAAAGGCTGCTCATTCATATTTTACAGTTTCAAGAACAGCATTGACCCAGCAATCAATATGAGATGTTAAGATGATTTTTTTTTCTTCTGTCCTTACCTATAGCTGCTTGAAGGGAACACTTATTTATAAGCTGTCACCAAGGCAACTCCATTTTTTTATAATTAAGCCAGCAGTTATGATGATTCAATCGTAAAGCAAATTTTGTTAAAAGTTTTTGTTACTGAAGCCTGTGGAAGACGAGTTTAGACACAAACCAGTCCTGTGAAGTATATCAAAGAAAGACAAAAGCACTTGCAATACTCAACCATTGGTGAAATAAATGCAGAGGTAAAAAGTTTGAGTACAAATTTTCATTAGTATTCAAGGTATCCCACGGCATTTAAACCTCTGAACTATTTACCTTCTCTCATCGTACACATTTGAGCTTTGTTATAATAGAGTAATAGTTGTTTTTTCACACACAGGAAATTCACCATCTCATAGAGCCACAAGTCTGCCACATAAGTAAATACTAGCAGTGAGTATTATTATTATTATTATTATTATTTATTAATAATAATAATAATAATAATTATAATTATAATAATATTGTAAATTGACCATCAAATTGGTGAGTGTTTTTTCTTGTTAATTTTTGTCTTTGGTTTTCCCTGAGAAACATGAAATTTTTCGTTTAGAGATCTACTATCCTATTTCTTGTGATGAGTGTAAAGAGCAGAAATTTTATATTCACAAGACTCTGAGTGCCTCAGGATATTTTTAGGGAATACAGAATTTTTATATTGAAGGTTCTAATTTTCAGGATTTCCATGTGGGGGACCCTCCCTTTGCTTTTCACCTGCATTCAAGGTGAATGATGCAGTCCCTGAATTCAGCCTCTATGTATAAGTAATGAAATATTTACTGGGCCAGATTGAATAAACAACTGTATTCTCATAGCCCTGGGGCTAGATCACTCACAGAAGGGGAAGCAGATACTTTTTGCCAGGCTGAACCAGGCACAGAAATTTGAAACCGGGTTTCTTGCACCTAAGACTTCGGTTTTATGATTCCCTTCTGAGTGTCCTTACACTTCTCTTTTCTGTCTCTCCTTCCTTCAAAAATGAAAAATTCAGGGACCCTGAAGGGACTACTTTAATATTTTTGATACTTTAAATACTCAGCCAAAACATGCACATTTGAATTAAAATATCGTTCAGTTGTGTGGTAGGAAATAGACAGATTTTATGAACAACAAATAAATCCTTGAGACGTTCTTTGTTTCTTTCCGGTTCCCAAACACGTGATCTACTGACATCTTCCTGAAGAGAGTCATAACATGGGTGAAAAATCTATTGGGTAGTGCCATGGGACACCTTATGAAGAAAAATACATCTGAATGTATGGCTAGAGAGCTAATGCTAATAAATATTTACTGGCACAGGAAAATTAGTCAGGTTTGATCAGGAAGATAGTTCAGGGTTTTTGGTTCACTTTCCTTCAGTTTTTGATTCAGTTTTAGTCTTGTTGTGTTTTTAGGCAAAGTTGCACTCCTGTGAATCACTTCACTGTTGAAGCTGAGGATAAGGTTTAATATCTGACCAGTAGAGTCTCAGCTGTTACGATTATTTGTGATGGTGATAGAATGGGGGGAAATAAAGGAGGAAAAAAAACCCAGCTTTATTTCACAAAATGATTTTGGAATACAGCTTTTATCATGCATCAGTGCTGCTGCCATCTGCTGAATAAAACAGGACATTCCAGTTCAGGAACACCAGTAATCCAGCAAGCAGAGTACCTCTGCCTCTGCATTTGGTTGCTCGAATTACAAATCTTACCTCAGATGCAGGATGTGTGAAGTTAACCGAGTGTGCACTAGTAGCCACTTGCTTCTTGTAAAGCCAGCCCAGCCAGCACCTCCTTGGAGATGCTGCTGTGCTGTCACCAAGGAAAGCTCAACAGGTGATAGCCTCATCATATGCCTCTGGGAGAATCTGAAATTACGGAAGTTTATTGTATTTCATTTATCATGTCGTGCTTGTTAACATGCTGTTTTATGGGCACATTGCTCCACAGTGTAACAATTTTAGTGTGCAAACTCTATGTTTTTAGTTTAATTTGCAACAGATATGATATAAAGATAAATGAGATTGTGTTTTTTACCCACCAAACGGAATTGTCCCCAGCAGTTTGCTAGCCATCAATCACAACAGGGAAGGAAGACCTTCTGCAACATGCATTAAGAGCACCTTATTTGCAAAGGCATAAATGGAGTAATGGGAAATCACTATATATAATCTCACTCAGCTCTCTATATAACAGATTACTACTATACAGAGATTTCATACCCCAGAAAATTACAATGGAGACAAAACCAGATTCAATGAACAGCATGTGTGTTTGCGTCATATCTCTAAAAGTGCACATTTGCTTAATCATGATTTATTGGCATGATTTGACAAAGGCCCAGACCAATTTTAGCTAAATTTTGACACTTGCATGAGGCCCTTAATCATTTTCCTTTTCTCAGGAGAATGATTCCCTTCTCAGGAGAATTTCTCTCTAGCAATAATAACAGAAACACAATTTTAGACAGGTACCTACAGCAACTATCCTCTTCTTTCAGGTGCTTCATCAAGGTGCCTAAAATTTCAACAAATGAATATTTCTATGAGAACACCACATGACACAGAAAAAGATAGTCAGAAAACTTGATACACACCTGGAGAACTGTGTCCATAGGTGTGCCATATTTCTCTTTGCCAACAGGTTCCTTTTCACCTGTTAAAAGCTTTTATCTTTTTCACCTGTATGAAAGACTGTGTTTTCTCAGACTGCCTGTTACAGAAGGATAAAATCATAGAAAAGTTTGGGCTGACTTTTTACAGCTCCAGCCCTCCCTGCAGTAAGCCAGGCCAGCTTAAACTAGACCAGGATGTTCAGAGCAACCTTGAATGTTTCCGGGGATAGAGTATCCATCATCTTTCTGGGTGACCTGTTCTAGCATCATCACCATCGTTATCATAAAAATCTTCTTATATCTCATCTGAATTTACCTTCTTCTATTTTAAAATATTTACTTCTTTCCCTAATGCTGTAGGCCATGCTATAAATGTCACCATCTTTCTTATAAGCCTCCTGTCAGCGCTGAAGGGTGGTTCTAAGGTTTCCCCAAAGCCTTCTCTTCTCCAGACTGAACGACAATTGTCTCTACCTTTCCTCACAGGAGAGGTGGTCCAGCCCTCCAATCATTTCAGAGAGTCTGATTCTGAATGGATCTTCTCCAGCAGGTTCCTGTCCCTCCTGTGCAGGGACCCCAGCTCTGGATGCTCCAGCTGGGTCTCAGCAGAGCAGAGCAGAGCAGAGGGGCAGAATCCCCTCCCTCCCCTGCTGCCCACGGGGCTCTGGATGCAGCCCAGGACACGTTTGGCTCTCTGGGCTGTGAGTGCCATGGCTGGGGCATGTCCAGCCTCTCACCCACAGCACCCCCAATCCCTGCTGGGCAGGAATGCTGTTCGTCCCTCCCTCAGCCTGGATTAATTCCCTTACTCTGGTGCAACACCTTGGTCATGTTTGCACATGTTAAACCTCATGAGATCCCCATGGGGAACTTCTCCATCTTGTCCAGGTGTCCCTGGATCACATCCTGACCCTCAGGTGTGTCAACAGCACTGCTCAGCTTGGTGTCATCTGCAAACTCACTGAGTGTGCTGTCAATTCCTTTGTCTAAAGGCATTAAACACTGCTGATCCTGACAGCCCAAAGGATCATCTCTTGTCATAGACCTCCACCCAGACATTCAGCCATTGACCAGCTCTCTCTGGACATGACTATCCAACCAACCACTCGTCCAACAAACACTCCATCCATCAAATCAGTGTCTTTTTAGCTTAGAGAGAGCAAGGGTGTGGTGCACCATGGCCCACAGACATAACAACACTCCAGGCAGGTTACAGCTGTAACCTTCCCTTGCCCATTGAGACAGCCACCCCATCAGGGATGACAACCAGGTCACTGCTCCCTGTTTTGGGCGAGTTCTTCAGAGAAAGGTGTGTCCTGTTGTAGAAAGGCAAGGATCACACCTAAAGGTCATGTCAGACTTGCTTTGATTTCCTACCTTGTGCTCACATCATGTTTCAATGCAAGAATTTTTTTAGTTCTACACAGAACTTCTCAATACATTGAGAGAAAGGTGTTTTTATGGCATGAACAGAAACAGTAAAGCTCATTCTTTTTCAGTTAATGGACCATAATATATAGTCAGCTTAATTTATTGATAAACTTTGGATAAGAATGAATACAACTTTTTAATAAGAAGTGCTCTGTAATTATTTTTTAAGTAAGATGTTATATAAAGATAATCCTCATAGCATAACTGCATTGTGTTAGATAACACATTTTATTTGCAGGTTAAATGTTTAACTTTTTAAGAATTTTTTAAAAATAATTGTTAAATACTTTTTTTAATGCATTTAAACTGTTATTGTTTTTGATTTTGTTATTGTTATTGTAATTACTATTACTATTACTATTACTATGACTGTCAGAAATATTTCGTTTCCCTTCTTATAGTTATTCCCCACCTTGACTTTTCCCCCATTAAATAAGAAACAAAGAATATAATGACTAAATTAAAGTGGTAATTAACTCAGATCAATCAATGAGTTTATTTTGCATTTCTATCCTTTAACTAAACTCTTCAAGAAGAGAAAATCTTAAAAAAAAAATAAAATAAAATAGAAAACCTTTTCTTTTTATAATAATTTGAAAGCAACTTTCCAGAAAGTTTATACATCAAAGATTAAAGGGAGAACAAAGAAATAAACAAAAAAAGAAACAGAAATATTTATTAATGGAGTATGAAGGAGTAGGACAAGAGAGTTGAAAAAGAGAATGCATTTTGGTTTAAAAAAAGGTGGTGAGAAGATAATTCTGACAAGTATGAATAAAGCTGTGACGCTCAAAGAAGAACTTACAGTTTAAAGACAATAAACTGTCCTACAGTGATTTTTATTTGTAATTATTTGGTCCAAAGTGGAAAGCACAAAAAAGAAACAGTAAAGATGCAGTAGGAATAACAAGGAATACAAAAAAAAAAAAAAATAAAAAGGAAAAGAGGTGAAAGAAAGATTAAAAAAAAATAAATATCTAAGCATATATGTGTGTTCATCAACAATGTCTCCTTTTTCTTAGAGCTTTAATCACCCTTTATCTGTACACACACACATAAACATGTAAATGAAAACTTCTTATGTAACCAGCAGGAAAAGAGAAAGTTTATAAAGATTCAGAGCAGAAATATATTAAGGAGGATCCTCTAAGAAAGATTGTGCTGTGGTCATTATGTTTTACCTGAAATAAATACAAACACTTGGATGACAAGCACTAAACTCCTAGAAGGAAGCAAAATGATCTACTGTACTTTCCACCATGTTTTACTCAGTGAAATCTGTGGAGTGAAAGAATTTTCAGATAACACAGAAAAGGGCTCTCTCACCACAATCTTCTAATACCAACAATTATTTATATGTGCTTTCTGATGCATTAATTTTAGTTTCCAGATGCATTTTAAAATTCAGGCAGGAGAAAGAAAAAAGTCCTTAAAAACACAGCTTCAATAAGCTGCATAAAACAAAGTTATTTCTGTCTAAGTATCCACATGCATGCCTTGAAAATGAAAGCATGCAAACCACAACCAAGAAGAAGGAAAAAAAAAAAAAAAAAAAAAAAGGAAAACAAAACCCAAAATGAAACCACTAAAACTGACACAATGTAGGAAAGGTTCTCCACTTGCTTAATTTGACCACTTTAATGGAGCATGTTGTGTTTATGTTCTGGCTGCTTATATGAGGAACTAATGAAGCTGTTTTTTCTTTTAAGGGGCCAGAGGGATTTGGGGAGTCATTGTGAGGTTAGTGCTCGGGCTAGTGGTCTGTTCAGGCAGAGAAGCTGCTGGGCAATGCCCACGAGTCGTGCTGTGCAGCAAGGCTCTGCCCAACTGCATTCCTGAAGGGACATGTGTGTTTTATCTATGCAACAGCTGTTCCATTACCTCCCTTAAAATGACTTCGTAAAGCAAAGAACCTTCTCCCAATTTATTTCACTTGCTCTCACTGAACAGCTTATCTGGGGTTTGCTCCAAAGCCCATGGAATTCAACGGAGAGACTTTTCATTAACTTTTCAGTTTAGGCATCAGATTCATTAGTGAAAAAGTCTGTGGATTATTTCTTGTTTCTTTTGACAGAAGTCCCTATTTTCCTCAGCACAGGGCATACTATATCCTCTATTTTAGATAGAATTAAACATCAAAGGGGAAATTTCAAAGGTTCAGAGCTTTGGCTCTGTTCATGTATATGTTGTGGTTCTTATCCAAAGTTTAGTCCAATACTTCTGTGTGCTGAATGAGGTTAAAAATCCTGAAGCAGTACTTAACTTTATGGTTTTTTCTAACTGTGTAAATGTTTTCTCAGATTCCACCTGAGATTAGTTAAAGGCTTGAGAGAAACAAAATTGAGCCTTCAAATGGGTCAAAGAAAAGATCATTTGAATGTAATTTGATTTTTTTTTTTCTAAATCAGTGTGTTCAGTAAAAACTAATTTTAAATGAAATCAAAGATTGTAATAGGATGAAAATACTTTATTCTATTAGTTCACCAACAAAAAGTATGACTTCTTCATTTAATGAGAAATTTTCCTTAATAAAATAGCTTATCATTCCAATTTGATTTTTGGAATGGAAATATATTTAAATAATAATAATTTTAAAAATCATGAAATAACAGACCTAATTGCCACCTTCATTACTAATAGCAATTATCTTTCTTCTTTATGACTGGAGAAGATGACTGTTGGAAAGGTTAGGATTTGACGTCAAATTATAGGCTGCGCTTGTTTCTCACACTACTTGTTTCATGATATCAGACCAGCCAGATGTCAAGATGCTTAAAAATCCTTTGAAATGTCAATTTCCAGTGGCTGGAAGACCAGGTTTATTGTTTGTTTTATTGGTAGGGAAGAAGAAGGCTGAACAGCTGCTACTTAGGCTGTTTGTGAGCAAACAAAGGAAAGATAACATGAAAAAACCCTCAAAACCAATCATCTCTTGCTAGCGTAGGACATTCCTACCTTGCCTTGCTGAGACCCATGCAGGAAGTTTTTTTTATTCTCCATAAGCAGTGTAGTCATGAAACTGTTAAGTTAAACCTGAATGACCATATGTATATAAAGCTTTATATATGTGTATATAAAGATTTTATATCTTGCACTGGAAATTAAAATTTATAAAGAAAATAATTTTTTTATGAAGAACAGGGACACAACTTGAGGTGGCCCTTTAGCTTTTAGGCTTTTTGTTTAGGTTTGTTTTTTTTTTTTTCCCTGGGACTGAGAATAAGCACAAAAAAAGAGTAAGAGCATCATGAGGCTTCCTGAAAGCAGCTCAGGAATGGCTTTTGTTCATGTAATAACCCTGTTCCTACCAGGGTGACAGCACTGCTGAGAAGGGCTAGAAGTGAGGACCCCACTTTGCTGTGTGCTGCACACATCCATGAAGAACCACTCATTTGCAGCTCTTTAGCCATCTAATTTCTACTGATTTCCTCAGAAGTTAGGTATATCAGACTTAGAAAACTGTATGAATGCAAAGAAAGAGGAAATTGGAGATTATACTGACACCTTCATAGGGCAAATCACAGACTAGAACCATAGGATGTCCTCAGCTGGAAGGGACCCACAGTGATCATCAAGTGCACCCTCATCATTTGCCCTTTCTCAGTCTTCTATGGTTAAACAGATGTCACCTTGAATGTGCCCACAAGGACAGTCTGATACAGTCATATTTTAGAAATCTAAATGTTTGACACTGAAGACAGGGAATACACATCCCTTTGTGAGTGTGGGAAGTGACCACAGCCTCTAGTCTCTACTGAATGACCCAGTAGTGGAGCAAGGGCACAAAGGTGTGAGGTCCTAGGAAAGACCTTTTTTTTATTGCAAGACTTTGGCTAGCAAATTATACAGACAATAACAAAAACCACAATAGACTGAAATTTTAATGGTCTTTATGAGGAAGAGAGAGGCATAACTGAACTGTCATGTGAATAAGCTGAGAGCATGAAATATTTCAATTACTTATCTCAAAAACTGTCTTTTGAAAAATGAGATAGTCACATAGATTAAATACCTAATAATTTTCTTTGTGAGCAGATCTTTCCTTGGAACAGGATAAGGATGTGGGAAAGAAGGAGGAGAGAGTGGTAATGAACCAGAGGGACAGATCCAAAAAGTTGCTCCTGAGGCCTCGAGATATTTTAGATGGCTTCAAGAGAGACACACAAAACAAAACTGGGAAGACGTAAAGGTCATTCAGCCTCAGCTGCCAAAACCAGTTTACACCCTTTGCAACAAAAAATAAAAAATCCTTCTGAGTAACATCTTTCCCCATGAACTGTCCCTGATTTCCCAGATATGCTATAGATGTGCAGGAGACTTCTGATGTGCATCACACTGCAGGACTCAGGATAAAGCCATCAGCCTGGTCATGATGCTGTCTTATACCTTTTAAGTATCAGGGAAGGTTTTATTTTATTATTTAAATGTTTATTTCATAACTTTTATTGTTTTGTGTCTTCAGTTGCTACTGATATCACTGAAACACTGGCACACTGTTCTAAAGAGTCTGCAAAGCAAGAATCAGCTGCCCTGAGAATCAGAGAAAAAGTTTGCAGGTATGGTTCATACTATGATGTTTCCATGCCCCTCCAAAGTGAATTAATGGACAAGAGTTTTGACCACTGCACAGTCTGGGCAAGTGAAAATGCTTCTTCAAGTTTAAAATTAATTTCTGATTCAGTAGTTTCCTTGGTGTGAAGGAAAACTCTTTGAATTTGCAATCTAATGTTGTTAATGATAGGTGAAGAAAATAGAAAAATACTTTAATTTCCTCTCCTAAATTCTGATGTAAATATACTCTATGAATCATGTATTTGATATGTATTTTTGATATGCCAGTTATATTACTAAAAAGATGACATTAGCAAAGGTATAGACTGATATTTTAACTCAATAAGTTTTTGCTGATATTTGCTATTTATTCAACTGTTCTCACTCCTTTTATCTATTAAGCATGCAGGTTAAGGCAAGAAAAAGGCAATTGTTTTGTTTTGCAAAGCCAAGGAAAAGTCGCTTAAAAAATGTTAAGCCAAATACTATGGATTCAAAATTAGGTTTGGGAAATTGTAAGGAATTTGTCTTCCCTCTTTCCAGAACCCGAAGAGGAATAGAAAGGGAGATATTATTATTAGTTGTCTTGCTCTTCTCATCTATCCAGACTTGCTACTGCCTCTGTAAGAGACGAGACACTGAAACAACTGAACCTGTATGTGACCTGTTTACCTATTTTTATATTATGTCTTTACAGAGGAAGTGTGGAAGTGTCATTATTCCTGCTTCACAGGAGAGAAAGACCAAAATGTAGAAAATGATTCACCCAACGCCATGCAATGCATCATCTGTGTCAGATGGACAGGTCAATTTGGTCCACATTATATTCCATGGACAACTCTTTGCACAACCTGGCTTTGCTCTCAGGACTCAGTCTGGAGCAAAATTTCACTGCTTTAGAGAGGAAGTTCAGGTGTAGGAAGAACACCAAACCCACTGTTCCAATCAGTGACATGAACAGGACCACAGAAGGACTTTTTCTCTTGGAAACAGGAATCAAGTTTGAAGTAGTCTTAAAAATCCAGATCCATCGATATCCCATGCAGGAGTAAACTGAGACACTGACTTTAGAGATTAAAACACCAAGTTTGGAATTCTGGAGGAATAAGATGAATACTGTAAGACTTGCAACCTTTATTTCCTGGATCTGAGTGGCTAAAACCTTGTTGAAGTAAAGTTCAAGTTTACATGCTGAATTTAAAAAATCTTAATTCCAATTTATTTTTTTTTTAATTTAGACATACTGAGCTTGAATAACAAAGAAAGGAATTGATTTGTATACTTAACATATAATTGCATGATAATTGTAGCTGAAAATAAAATACTCAAATATATTATTAGCTACCTATTAACCAACAGGTAGTTATTTCTGATTTCTCAGTTTGTTTTCTTATATATTTAAAAAAGCAATTTTCAAGATATTTTTTGGATAGATTGTTGCTTGGAAAGAGTTAAAGCCACTGAAGTGATTGTAGAAGGAAACAATTTGTGTACATACATTAAAATGCATATGTGAAATCTATTTTCTCCTTAAACTTTCTTCAGCAAATAACTTGATGATTTTTACATTATAAAAAAATATAAGGCATTTTAAGGGACATTTTAATATTATTTTTTCATATAATTCATTTGATTAAACTTTTAATTTTTATTTAAATTAAAATGAAGTTGTCTGAGGTCAATTGTTTAATTTTTTAATGAAGTAAAATAAAAACCGTGTGGTTTTGTTTGGTTTTGAATGCATTTATTTACTGTTCCTGAGAAAATATTTGATATATTTCTGAGAGCTTTTGAAAGGAGAAAAGGTAATTTTACCTTACTTGTACACGTCCTTCCTAATATCCTAATCCCAACAAAGAATGGAACCATCAATGCACTTCACAGTTGTAAATTATTCATTCAGCTTCTAAAAGCAACAACAACAAACAGAAACAATAACAATAAAAGGATAAAACAAACAAACAAAAAAAACCACTGCAAATGAACACTGTAATTACAAAAAAAAACCAACCAAAAAACAAAAAACCCTTAAACAACAAAGATGGCGTCCTAGACAGGAGTACAATTTTGCCACAGAAGTGTGAACTATGAGATTGAAAAAAGCAAATCAAAAAACAAATATCACTAAAATGAAATTGTGAGTATCTTTTCCTGGAATGGCTATGAATTTCAGTGCTGAAAATTAAGCTGCCCTGCATCTGCTTGTTTCAGATGATGAAACATGGTTTTAACTTCATTTCTTTTTAGGGGCAGAAAGTTGAAGTAGAAACCATGTGCTGTGCAGTGTTGACAATATTGAAGAGTTTCTGCTAATGAAGAGTGCATGTGAAAGGATGGAAGGTCATGAATTATATTTTCCATGCTGCATGTCTCTACATTTATAGCTAGCTGCTGTGTCTGTGTTTATGAATGCAGCCAAAGATCATTATTGAACAGTCCTGGAGCATAAAATTTCCACCTGTCCTTCCAGAAGGAAATGTCTTTCCGTTTTATGCTGTTCAATTGAACTGACCGCTCAGGAGAAGAAATTCCCTCAAACCAAGAGAAACAGAGTGTAACTGCATCCAGAAGGACTGGGTGTCTCCTTAGGTATCAAAACAGTAGTTTCCATAATATTAACATTTGGGGGAGGATTTAAACCCACAAAAGTTAGGAAATTTGGCACAAAACATGCCATTCACCCTGTAACTCATTTCTTTATGTCAAAAAGAAGAAATTATGTTATTTGCCATATGTGTGGTTATATCACAGCCTGGTGAGCTGAGGTTAGGCTTACACTGGGAAACTCCTTAATTCTGTGGATTTAAATCAGACCTATAATGCTGGTATAACAGTGAGCACTGTCCTCAATGTACAATTTGGTTTGATGTGAGAATCTTTATCTGTGAGTTGTTGCTATGGGAAGCTGTTGCTAACTTCTACTGAGAGAGTAAAAAGGATTCTGTTTGCAAATTTAAAAATATACACAGATGGAATATGTACATACACAAGCACACACAAATATATATGCACTGACATTGACATCTATGTCTATTTCATATTTTCATTTATATAAATTGTCCATAAGAAGAAATCATGCCTAACTGGTTTTTGACACATCTTGTAAAACAGAAGGAAACAAAAGTGGTGGGGTTTTTTTTGGCTGGGTTGTTTTTTTTGTTTGTTTGTTTTTGGTGGGTTTTTTGGTTATTTTCTTTTTCCCCCTTTCAAAGACTGGGCAGTGTATTGTCTAGATGGGAGCTCATTAGTAGTGGACTGTAATTGAGGCAGTAAAATACTCTCTTTACTCTTTTTTCCCCTTTTCAGCCACAGGAAAGGCTTTACAAAGTACTCAGCATATTGGCTGCTGAGGGCTTTTGACAATCAAGTCCCATCTGCTCAGTATTGTGCAAGACGAAATACACATATATAGTCCAAGCCTTGGAGAGTGTATAATATGATCTGATCCAGGTAGGTGCCTCACTGACTATCCATTTGACACATGCAGTGACCAGATCTGGGCACAGAAATCCAGTATTTGCATGAATTTCCTGGCACATGTTATGATAAGGACTCAGAAACTCTTAAGCACACCACTACTGAATTCTTTTCTGGACCAGACAAGCTTCTCTTAACGCTAGAGGAACAGTCAGTACATAACAGATAAATACTTCTAAAGAGCACCATATAAATATATGAGCAGCTAATTGCAATTGAAATTGGTAGAAACCAGGATTTTGTGCAGCTTTAGGGCTTAAGACTTGTTTTTAATTTAAATCTCATATTGAAATAAATGCATATAAACATGTACTTTATAAAACCTTCTGCATCCATCATGTTGGAATTGAAACTGAGCCTTTATTTCTCTCCTTTATATGTGTTTAGAGAAGGGTTTAATGACTTTACCTTCTATTATCTTAATTTGGGTAGAAATATTAAAGCCACCCTTCAACTGAAGGGATGCAACTGCCAGTTCAGGTAGAATGTTTTGCTCTCTTGACACGGTTTCCATGCTTTTTTTTAACCTATCCATGGAAAAAATGTATGTAAGACAGAATTGTCTTACAAAACACAGTGATGAAAATCCCACATCATAGCTTTCACTACGTTTTCTAGCAATGCTGAGAGTTGCAGTGCTAGCTTTGTGAATAGCAAAGTACATGATGCCTGGTAACTCTGGTGTCATTAAATAACACTTACATTAAGACTCACTGTATGATTTTACTGCCCATCATAAATCTGAGCATTATGAAATAGAAATCTAGTGTCATAAACTTTTTCCCACTGAAAATAAACTATTAAAGACTGGTTATCTTCATCACTGTACAAATAAAAAGAGGACTTTTCCAACACACCTGCTGATGGTATGCACTGAAAACCAGCTCACTTTACAGTAAATAAATATGTAAAATACATAAAAGCAAAAGCATTTTCCCAGAAGGGCCACTACCCTTCCAAGTTTCAGCACAAGGCAAAAATAACAACTTGCAAGAGTTTAAAAAAAGGCATCTTGAGTTGAGTTTTCACGGGTCATTGAAAGGTTGAGATTTGTGGGTGTCTCTGGAGGTCATCTGGTCCAACCCCCTGAAACTAGAGCTGGTTACTTGCCAGGACCATGTTCCAACACAAAGCCATGGATTTTTCTTCTGCAATGCACTAATTTCCTCCAATGAAACTAGTAACAGTAACATAAACCTTTTGTTGGATATCCCTGAGTTCTTGTCTAAATGTGGAAAAGAAGGAAGTTTCCAGTGATGTGTATAAAATTCTGACATTATGCATAATTTATGTAGCCAAACTCCTAAGCAACCTCAGACTGCAGCCAGTATAGTCTGTCACTCTGCTCTAATCTTAACTAATCTATTAAAGTATTTATTAGCACTGTAAGTAAGGGATACAGGTGAATGGGGTGGGGGGGTAAGCTCTGAGTGATGTGCTTTTTGAACTAATTTAATGATGAATGTGGGATTTAGATTAAATAGAATTCTTGTGCAGATTTCTTGCACAATGCTGTACGTGCTCAGTTGACAACATGTGGATATGCCACTGATTCTCTACTCTACTCTTTCTCCTCCCTATTCCCCAGAAGCAAATGAATAACAATTTCAGCAATGTTTCCAAATAACAATGACAAACTTTCTCCTTTGTTAATTAAGCTAAGTGAAGAGAGACACTTTGAGAGTAAAGGAGAATTTTCTCACCCTTTTACTTTTTCACCACTCTTAACTTTGTGCTACCAGAAAATAGAAAGGAAAGCATATTCTCCCTAAGTCTTGAACATGAAATACTGACTTGCATCAGTATATATATGTATACTGATATATATATTTATACATATATACAGATATATAGTATACAAATATACACATATACATATATAAGTACATATACATATATACACACACATATATACATATACCTATATATAAATATATATACATATATTTACATATATATATGTGTGTGTGTGTGTGTATATATATATATATATATATATACACACACACACACACATATATATCTATATACTCTAAATACAACTCCATGATTGAAAGATATGTTTATTTCCAGTGTTGTCTAAAAATGGGCAGGATTCATGGGGGTAAAAAATTTGTTAAGGAATGCAACAGCCTTTGACCAAGTATTTAATGAAAAAGTTTAGTCTGTGTAAGAAGAGTCATATGTAGACAGCTGCACATAGACATTTTTTTCTTTTTCATTTAATAGATCAATGAAAACATTATTTCAATTGGAGGTCTTGAACTTCAGATAACAATAATTGCAGTAGATTAATTACATTTAATGAGACAATGTCAGTTTGTGCTAGCTGCAGATCAGCTCCACATTTTCTTATTTTTAAAATAATTGGACTAATTCTGTGCTTAGAAGATGAGTAGGTTTTTTAAAATTTGTTACTGTAAAATGAAGAAATATGCTGCTAATTACAACTTAAAATGAGTTAGGTAAGGTGGACAAATAAGCAAAAGCAGATTTTGCAATGAGATCATTTCTTCCAAGAGTGTTTTTAACCCTACTGCTAACCTGTTTTATTGCTGACTTTTAAAAAAGAGCAATCTCACCATGCATAGCTATTTAGATTTTCATTGTACAGCCAAATCTTGTAGTTTGTGCTAGAACATATTATGTTTGTCATTACAATTTGAAAATATTGCCATTCTGCCAGATTTCCTCACCATCATGGTTTCTCCTTGTAACAGTCTTCCACAATCTGATGAATAAAATTCTTCCCAGACTGTGATAACAATGTGGAAAGTCTTGCTCTAGAGTGACACAATCAATTTCTCTCCAAAATAGACAAAATCAGGAGTACTTTTAGGCAATGTTTCCACCTCTCAGTATTAATGAGATATACAGCTCTGTTTCTGAATCATTCCTATTGTCAGGAAATAATGTCAGAGATCCAGACTTACATTCAGAAAAGTGTAAAAGGCTGTACTTAAACTATAAATATATCTGATTTAACTGAAATGTAATTTCATTTTAAGTACTTCTCAAGATCTCTTTTGGACTAGAACAGCAAATTCTACCCAGGATTGAGAAAGAAAACACTGCACAAAAACCTTAAAACTTAACATGGAGTAGTGTGATATAACATAATGGAGCACAACATAACATAACATATAATAATGTAGGGCAAACCCTGTCTTTTCCATCAGGGAACAGTATTTTCCTGAGTTAAAAATTCTCTTCACTCCAAATGAAAGGAGCATTTTATACCAACCATTATGAAGCAAGGACATAGAGTGAATAGCAGTGCTGCAGAATAGCTAACTTTAGCTCTAACAATGGCCTTTGAGCCATCTACTCAGGTACTTTTTGTGACTTGATGTTATTAAAGTTTTTGTATCAGTCTCTTCTTAAAGTTTTGAAAGGCCCAGACACTCATAGGCTTCCTAACAGAGGCCATGCAGGTACTTGTTTAAAGTTCAGTAATCTTAAAAAAAAATAAAATATATATATATAAAAAATCACCAACAGCTTAAAAAATCTAATTTACTTTTGGTTAGGGATCCTAATCATAAGTAAGGATCAAGAGCTGGGTTTGTCACCATTGCTGGTTTCCATAGCTAGCATTCTCCATGGTCAAGTGTCACGAGTCCAATCTCTGAAGTTGAAAGACCCATTTCTTTCCACCTCCTTGCCCTTTGACAAGTTAGTAATGCAGGCTGGACGGCACAATGGTGCTTGAATTTTCTAAGTGATTTCTAATTTTGGAAATGCCGGTTTTGACTGTGTTCAGCAATGTCCATTTCCTCCTTACTTTCAGAGGGTCTGAGCAATAATTCATAGAGAAATGGAGTGCTGTGGGTGCTCAGCATCTGAGGTGCAGGTCAAAAGCTCAGACTTGGTGAAAGCCAACATTGTGGCAATTGCCTTCACTGCATGCCATGTGGGTCAGCAACTAAATGCATATATTGGCATTCTTTCAGACAGTAGAATAAAAGAGCAAAAAGCCCATAGCTATGATAACAACTAATAAGTAGTACATTGTGTGGAAATGTATCTGTGTTCAACAATATATTCAGCTCCTATTTATTTAGTAAAGATAAAGGTAAAAGAAGCCCATACAAAGAAATTCAGCAAAAGAATGAACCACAAGCAAACTGAGTAATGTATGCTTCAATTTTGGATGAAAGGACACAGTACAAATAACAGATGTGTTAGAATAATAATTTCAATAAGGGCTTTCATTCACAATTTAGCAGCATCTATAAAACATAATAGTTTTATGTTCTTGAAAGGTGGAGGTTGCTTCATATATACTCTCACATAAGAATATGGAGGTGGACAATAGAAGAGTAAATGATATGCTGATCTAATAATCTATGTCTAATTTTGCTAGGTATGCATGCAATATGTTATATGTTGCATTGCTTCATTGCTTCATTAACTTGGACCATTGTGACTTTTGAACAAAGTAAAGGGATTTCTACCTCAAGCTTAAATTTTTCTTTGCCTTAAATTTGCATTTTCATATACAAGATGGAAAATTTAGGACAATGTAGATTTTACAAGGGGCAAAGAATCTCCATGGTCTGCAATTACTAAAAGTGTCTCTTTTTTTATGCCAGTATATCTCAAAGCCCTTTAAAACTCACGACTGCATGGAAATAAACTCTTTTACTTAGAAAACAAAGCTGGAACTGAGGGCCAGATTCCTTTCTTCCAAGAACTAATGTGCTCTCACTCCAGCTACACTGCCTCTCAGTGAACTCCTGTTTGATTTTGTTACAGGTAATCACAGAACATGAGGTAGGAGCATACTTTAAATCTTTCTCAGCTGACTGCATTAGTTTATTAATTTGCTTCATAGTGTTCATTTCAAACTCCAGAGGCCAGAGTCACTGGGATGTTTTACAGTACATCCTTGTTTGGCTGATAGTGTTCTTGGTCTGGCACTTTTGATACATTTTTAATTGAATTTGGCACTGTTGTGGTAATGCCTCAGGTTTGTAAATTTTTAGTCTATCTGCTGTGTCCTACTTGGGTTCATTTATTGATTTCAACACTTTAGTTTTGAATTTTTCAATTTTTTAAAAAAAATATTTATTTTTTAATGTTTTAGGAACAGAACAAATAATTTAATGAGGCAAAACCAATATGGATTTATTTTTTTAATGCATCTCATGTGACTTGGACAGAAAGACCTGGACCAGAAGGAGACCTGGACAGAGAAGAACTTAATGATGCTCTGCAAAGGCAAGTGCAGGTCCTAAGCTCTAAGTGATGTGCTTTTTTTTAACTAATTTAATGATGAATGTGGGATTTAGATTAAATAGAATTCTTATGCAGATTCCTCGCACAGTGCTGTATCTGCTCAGTTGACAACATGTGGATATGCCACTGATTCTCTACTCTTTCTCCTCCCTATTCCCCAGAAGCAAATGAATAACAATTTCAGCAATGTTTCCAAATAACAATGACAAACTTTCTCCTTTTTTAATTAAGCTGAGTGAAGAGAGACACTTTGAGAGTAAAGGAGAATTTTCTCACCCTTTGGCTTTTTCATCACCCTTAACCTTGTACTACCAGCAAGCTGATCAGGAAGTAAAGTATATTCTCCCTAAGTCTTGAACATGAAATATTGATTTGTATCAGTACATATATCAGCACCTGGGAAGGAACAACCCTGGCCACCAGCACAGGCTGGGGTGACCTGCTGGAAAACAGCTCTGTGGAGAAGGTCTAGTGGGTGTTCTGGTGGGCAGCAGGCTGTCCACATGCCAGCAGGGGACCCTGAGGGCCAAAAATGTCCATGGCATCCTAGGGTGCATTTGTAAAAATAAGACCAGCAGGCCAAGGGGGGTGACCCTGCCTCTGCACCCCGTACTGGTGAGTCCCAACTGGACAGCAGTGTCCAGACTTGAGTTCACAGCTCAACAAAGACAAGGAGCTATTAGAGCAGGTCTAACAGAGCACTACAAGGTGGTGAAGGATGTGCAGCATCTCTCTGCAAGAAAAGGCTGAGAATCTTCAAGAGGAAATGGCTGAGAAGGAATCTCCAGAGAGTGTGTAAATATCTGAATGGGGTTGTCCAAAGAATGGGACCAGACTCCAGGAAAAGAGGCAATGAGAACAAAATGAAACACAGAAGTTCTCATCTAAGTGTGAAGAGCTCCTTTACTGTGAGGGTGATACAGTACTAAAACAGGCCTTCCTGAGAGGCTTCTCTGGAGATACTCAAAACTCAACTGGACACGAGTCTGTGGAACCATGTCCCAGTCAGTCTGCCTTAAGATTGGGTAAATTGATCTCCAAAAGCTCTTTTCAACCTTAGCCATTCTGTGATTCTATGACCTGTACTTAATACTGAAACAAATACGGAAATATTTTGCAAAGTTAAATCCTAACTGAAAATTTCTGGATTCAGCCTAAGTGACTCAGAAGCAGAAGAGCAATAAGCTCTATGCAGAAATCTGTCTGTATTTTTCCGAAGCATATGGGGAAAAATAAGGGTCCTGCCTCAGAAAATGCTTAACAAAGAGTTTAAAGCATTGGGTAACAGGCTGATTGATTTCACAGGAGAAAAGGACTGTTTCCCTGTTTTATGCATGCCATCCAAGAGCATAGGTATTAAAATACCTGAACATTTCTACATTGGTGAGGAATAAATAGTGAGCAACTATAATTAATAACTATTAAAGCTGTTTGACTGAACATATCTTCTGGCTTGCAAAATCTTTTATGTGCAGGTGTGTGCATTAATGAAATCCATTAAATTCATATATTTCAACAGATAGTAATTTACAATCTTTTATAAGATCTGTCATGAAACACAGTCAGAGATATAGGATTGTCTCAGTGCATTACATAGCAAATTGTACTCCCCTTTTCTCTGAAATGACTCGACTTTAGAGACTAAATATGAATGTCAATGCATTGGACAGCCACATTAGGTATACTTTTTGCTCTACCATCGCCTGGGAATATGTGGAATAAACCTTTTATCACTGGCAAAGCTGACAACAAGAGTGAACAATATTCAAAGTGGCTGGAGGAAAAAAATGTGTGGGAGTTCTATCTATTTCACTTCATACATAAAAAGAGAAAGAGATTGAATGTGTAACCCTCATTTATGAATTGTAATGGCTCTCCTATGGGTTGCTAACTATTCTTTTTATTTGTATTGTGTTGGTTGTTTTTTTTTTTTTAATCTTGGTACTTTCATAGAACTTAAGAAGATGAAGACACAAGCCATAGTTTTAGCACTCCACATCAAATTCAGACAACTCTTCAGCCCTGGATAAGTATGAAAATCATTAATTAATGTCAATAATAAAGGTAATTTTTCTTTGTCCTGGAGAAACACATACCTGTCGGTATGTGAAGTATGGAAGGGAAATAAGGAATGATTAGAACAGAAAATAGAACTAAAAAAAGTCTTATGCCCGGTCTTTAATGAGTTAGTGGAGGATTATAGGTAAACTATATCAGCTCTTGAAACACTACTGACAAATCTCTAAGGGAGGCTTTTGTCCTGCTTGTCTAGTTAACAGCACGTTGAGATTATCATAATTAAGTATAGACAGTCAACATATTAAATGGATTAGTATCTGCTGTATATACAATCTTCCTGTAGTTATATAATTATACATTTATTAAGGAGGAGCTATAATGCTATCACATAAAACTTGAACTTTCACCATTTTTTAATGAATGAGTTCACAGTCTAGAAAACAGCCATAGTTCAGTTGCTAAATATGACAGGTCATTAGCCTTTGAAAATCCCAGCTCACTGGAGTTTGTATCCATCATGATAAATATAGACCACCAAGCTAAAGCCCAGAAGAAAACAGAAATCTTCCTGGTACTGCTGTCTTCTGCTGATTTCTGCACACCTGGGACCCACTTAGTCTGTAGGACGTTTGTCTACAGTTTAATGCCACAGACTCATTGGTAGGAGGTGACCCTATGATTTTGCTTTTGAAGGAAAATGAAGGGATATTTGATTGATTTTTAATTAAACAGATGGGGAAATGACATTGAAGTGGATTGGAGTAATTTGATGGGAGATACAGAAGTAAGACAAAACAGCTCAAGAATATTGACATAAAAGTAGTGTATGAGAAGGCAAATGTGTTGAGAAAGAAAGAAAGGAAAGAAAGGAAAGAAAGGAAGAAAGGAAAGAAAGAAAGAAAGGAAAGAAAGAAAGGAAGAAAGGAAGAAAGGAAGAAAAGAAAGAAAGAAAGAAAGAAAG
>NC_031799.1:5004322-5012233 GCF_001522545.3 Parus major | reverse complement strand
AAAGAAAGAAAGAAAGAAAGAAAGAAAGAAAGAAAGAAAGAAAGAAAGAAAGAAAGAAAGAAAGAAAGAAAGAAAGAAAGAAAGAAAGAAAGAAAGCTATGTAAGCTGTACAAAATTTGATACATTTTAGAGCAAAATAAACAAAATGATCAAGGAGTTGTAGGCAATGAGTCATATGGAGAGATGAAAAGGAATAAATCTGCATTGCTGGGGTAAAACTGACTAACAGGGAAACTTTCTTCCAGTATACAGAAATGTGTTCTTTAATTTATATGTCTAGATTTCTAAGGACATACAATGAAAGGGAACTTCTGAGATGCTTTCAGGGTAAGTTACAAAAACAAACATTTATTTGAAATTATCACCCTAACTTAGAAAAGCATGGTGTTATGCAACAAGGAGTTATAGGACAGGAAGAAGGTCTTCTTAAAGCATAGTACAGTGGGACTGAAAAAACTTTAAGGGCATGATGAAAACTCCTGGTTTGGCTAGCAAATATGTACAAAAGTGGAGATTTCCATGCTGTCAGTTGTGATTCAGAAGACCCAGATCATTATCCTGAGGCAGAGGACGTTACACAGATAAGTTCTGTGCAACTAAAGCACATGATGATTTCACTCAATTATTTTAACACAGATAATGTAAAACAAGGGACAAGCCAAAGTACCATGCCCATTTGGACACAAGAAATTCATTAATACTGCTATAGCTCTCATATGTGTGTGTTTATGCCAATACATGCACAAATATAAATAACATTATCAAAGAACTGAGATGAGGTCATGCGATTCAGGAAATTTCCCTTCATCCACAGTTTCTGCTGCAAGAGCAGCTGTTGCTACAGCTAAAACAAATAAAGGGTTTGAAAATTTCTTTCAAATAGAAAAGCACAAGATGGGTGATTGTGCAGGCCACTGATTGCTCTCCCCCTGAGATTAACAAGTCCATATTTAGGGTAGGAAACACTTATTGGTGTGCCTGAATGAGGTAAGTGAAAGTAGAAAACCAAGAGTAAAGTGTGAGAGACAGAAGTCCTCAATTTCCCACATGTTTCACTTCCTTATACACCAGAAATGCCTGGGATTTTGAGAGGTGTTTTAAGTAAGAAACTCAGTGTTCAGGGTTAATAATGACAGGTTGGGAAGAGCTGTAATTGTCAAAATAAGAATGAAGGGCAGTTGTAACTTTGGACTGACATTGAGAGCTGCCTTAAAAGAAGTTTGATAAGGTCAAACTAATAAACTTGGGAGTTGCTCAAGGGGAAACCAAATTCTGGAGCTGTGAGACGCTTTGACAGATAATTAGCATAAAAGAGGGTGAGTACACCACCAGAGAGAAAGGAAAACCACAATCACAAATAGAATTAAATAAGTCAAAATGGTGGACCAAATCTTTTCTTTGACCTGTCAGGGGCATCCACAAGAATTAACAAGGACAAAATTAGGTCCATAATTCTTAAATGGGAAATGGGAAATTCACTCAGCACTATATGAGTCAATGACAACAAAATATATACATCTGGTCATAGCTGCTGCATTTTGACTTCTTTTTAAGGACTGTGGGGTGTTGCTAAGTGACACGTTATACATCTGACACTTATCAGTTTCTGTGGTACAGTCTGGGTTTGCTTATTTAGTCATATGGGTTTCTGATAGTTTCACTGACTTTATGTGGAACTGTCCACTACATGATTGACCAACAGCAGATAATTTCATAAAACCTGACATTCAACAGAGCATAAAATCATAGAATGGTTTGGGTTGAAGGGGACATTAAAGATAATTTGTTTCCAATACTGTTCTATGGGCAGGGACACCTTCCACTATCCCAGGTTACTCCAAGGCCCATCCAAACTTTTCTTGAACACTTCCAGGGATGGGGCAGCCACAGCTTCTCTGGGCAACCTCTGCCAGGGCCTCACCACCTTCACAGCAAAGAATTTCTTCCCAATACTTATTCTAAACCTCCCTTCTTTCAGCATCAGAGCAGGATAATCTAAATCTATCCTCTTTCTTTATAAAGAGCTGTTAATGACTTGCATCTTTTATTCGAAAGTTTTTTTGCTGTGTCCTGCTGGCAGGCCTCTTTCTTTCTCTCTTTTTTTTGTGGATGCATTTCTCAGTTGTCCTCACATCTGTACCTCCTCTGGACTGTCCAAGTTCTCTTATTCTCAGATTTGGGTTTGTCTCTATTCAGTCTGCTAAATATGCAGAAATGGTTGTTTAGAAGACATAAGATAAAATGCAAGAAGCATATATTTTCATTTTCACCACCTCTTTCCAGTCTACCTCATTTTGCAGATGACCTGTAATATGAAGTTTTCCAATCTCTTGAATTAATGCACTGTTATTCAGTGATGCTTATAAAATTTTGTGTATAGAGTCACCTGTAGCACATATGTGGTCTAAATTTAACTCCATCAGAATTTCTTTTGCAAATTAAAGGCTATTCAAATGCTGAATGAGACACCGAGGAACTCCTTCTTCACCTAGCCTGTCAAAAGTTTCATGTAACTTTATCTTAAGACATTTGTAATAAAGAGTGTCCTTGTCTGAATCAGGACACCAACGTTTTTGTTTCTGAAATAAGTATCACCTTCACAAAGAAATTTTATCTCTCTGAAAACATGACAATAGATAACAGTGATCCTCTCCTTTCCCACCCACCTCTCCACAATGATATTTTAATTATGCTACTGCTAGAGCATGAACAATCAGGGCTTGAATCATACAAGGAACTTGTTAAATGAGTCCTTCTGTGAGTTTTTTGGAGAGGGATTGTTTTGTTTTGGATGTTTTTGTCTGGTTAGTTTTTTCAGCAGAAACTGGAATTCTAATTTTCTCCTGTATTCTTTTCCAGGCTTTTGAATTTCACCTCTTTTATAATCATCCCTAAATGTATCGGTACATTTCAGAAGAACATTCAGCTTTTGGAAACTTATGAAACCATACAAAAAATATCACAGTAGAGAGGCTTTGAAGAGGACGTGTCTTATTCACCAGCATACTTTGAGGTTTACAGACTAGTTCAAAGTTTTTTCATGGAAACTTTAGGGTGACCATGGCATACTAGACCAAAACTTCATCTGTCTTAGTATCCAGCTCAACTCCATTAGCTCTGATGGGAGTGTAAGGACCAAATCTGTACATTACATGACTTCCCTGGCATATTCTGCACCTTTCAACAACCTGCACATAAAGTATTTCCTGAGCTGGAGGTGGTCTTTATTTTTTTTTTTTTTCTTGGAACAATGAGATGTGAGACCTCTTTGCCCATCATCTTGTACAAAGCAGAAGTAAAATGTCATTTCGATCAGGCTGCACTTTGTAGTAATGCAAATGACAACCTCAGAGGTAAGGGAATGACAAAAGAGGCACTCAGTCTGAACATGCTCGTTGTTATGATTACAATTCTTCTAAGCATATAGAATCATGGAATCATTCAGGTAGGAAAACAGCTCTAAGATAAAGTCCAACCATTAACCCAGCATTATGAACTTGCTATTTACCAATATTCTGAAGTGGTTCATTTACTTGTTTTTTGAATACTTCCGGGGATGATGATTTCAATACATCCATGGGTCCACACTCTCAATGAAAAAAAGTAATTTTATAATCTAACCTGAACCTGTTCTAGCACAGTTTGACAAGTTCCTCTCCTCCTGTCCCTGTTCCCTGGCAGCACAGCCCGACCCCCCCGGCTGTCCCCTCCTGGCAGGGAGTTGTGCAGAGCCACAAGGGCCCCCTGAGCCTCCTTTTCTCCAGGCTGAGCCCCTTTCCCAGCTCCCACAGCTGTTCTTCATCAGACCTGTGCTCCAGAGCATCCCCCTGCTCCATTGCAGTTCTCTGATATGCTCCAGCACCTCCACGTCTTTCTTGTTGTGAGGGGCCCAGAATTGAAAACCATATTCAAGGTGTGGCCTTACCAGTGCCAAATATGTCCTACAGTTCTGTGTTAGAGAAAATTTTGGAAGGAAAGAGAGAATATAGCAGACCGTGTATTTTTTGCTGTTGTTGCTTTTGTTTTTATCTTTAAATGCAAAGTACAGTCTAAGATCTTTGCAAAACTCCAGCAAGAATTTCCTGTGAGCAAGCCAGAGACAATATTTGTAATACTTCTGTTTATCTTTGTGTTTCCCAGCAGACCTGTTTGTAAGTCTGCTTCTGTGCACATATCTTTGTGTATATCAGTCCGTTTCTCTTCCTACTGCCTCTCTCTCTTTCTTTTGTTATGTATGTGCTGTCTCCTTCCCAAATCCCTTATGCTTATTTTCCAGACGCATTTATTTATGTTCCCTCGCTAATTGAAAATCTCATATTTGAAGTTATTATTCTGATTGATGTCTGTCATTTTGATCAAGCAGTTGCTCACAGATGCTTTGTTAGAACAATTTTGCTTGTTAGTTTATCACCATCCATCTCCCTGCTGACCTTCTGTGATGTTAGGTAGCAAAACCATTAAATATCTCCTGCAAACAGAGGGGCAATTGGCCATGGCTGCACACACACATGGCTGTAGCTACAACAGCAAAGCCCTGGACATTCAGCTGTGTTGGCAGGTTCCATCTCTGTCTGTAATGGGAGCTTCCTAGATAGTGGAACAGGGGAAATTGCTTGTCATAATACAGTATTAAAATTCTTCCTCCTTACAGTTACATGCTTTGGACACCTAAGTAGGGAAGGTGCTTGTGTATTCTACCATGGTTTTGCTCAATAGCTTGAAGTTCAGCTCTTCAATCCAACACAAACTTTTCTGTTTATGAGAAAATAAATTTAATAAAAATAACAGAAAAATGAAAACACCTAGAATTAAGATTGCTAAAATCTCAGACTCTCACTTTTAAAGTTCAGATTTTCAAAGCTGCTGCATTGCAAACTCATGAGTATTTCTGACAGAGGAGTTCCCTTGGTATCTAAAGTTCTGCTGTGAGCATGCCAAGAACTCTGGTCTTGACAGAGTGAGATATCTATTTTATGTTTAAATCCTCCCGAGATTCACAAAACATGCATGTCTCTGCCTGTCTTGTGTGAAGGACTTGCTCCCAGAGTTATACATTGATATGTATTAAGTATTTATTGGAGCAGGGACCAGAACCCATGTGTTCATCTCCCACATGACTACCCAACCCAACAGACAAAAGAATCTTGCTTATTCATTCTTTCTGTCTGGCTTGATGAATATTTCATTTTTTCTTCCAAAGTGGAATAACTTCAAGAATAAAACTCAAAGAATATATATCCAAGAACACCCAATAACACAATAGTTAGAATAATCTCCCAGGAAAGAAGGCACATGATCTCAAAGCCATGAGCCAAAGAGGTAAAATCATCCTCCTCCCACTGCTGTGTTGTAAAAGAAAATGTTGCTTCCCACCACACAGTGCTTGCAGGTCAGTCTTATGGATATGTTTCAAGAATGCACTGGGACTCTATCAGGAATTTGTGGGCTGAGTATTTTATGGGAATGTTTTTTTAAAGCCATGAAGGTCATTTATATAGCAGCCATCAGTATTTCATACAGAATGACCCTTAGAAAAAAAATGATTTAAGATCATGGAGAGGTGATTGAAGCCAGATCTTTTTCTTCCTGTATTTAAAGCCCAGTCTCCTGAATGATTTTTTTTTCCCCTTCAAAGAAATCCACAGAGCTGGTGCTTGGGCTGACTTGTCCTTAATAAAATTGGCTTGAATCCATGAAGCAGGAAGGAAGTAAATTTGAGTTTCCCAGTCTTTTGATCTTCTTAGAGCTTCCCTGCAGGCCATGTATCTACTTCACTCACCTTTCATTTATGAAGAACATACTTTTAGGAGTGGGTTGTGGCTCTAATCTTGAGTGAAGGGTAGAAGTCCCCTGTAACCCTAAGGAAAGTCCCTTAGGATTTATGAAATACAAGTTCCATGTTCCTCTCTATTTCTAGTGGCCACATTTGGTCAGAAATATGTGTATTAACTTTAGAGGAGTTCTCTTCATCTTGCTGCTGCCATGGGTCTGCTTATGCAAGGTTATTTAGTTCACAGTCTCAAAGGAAACCCTGAGACGTAAAAAAAAAAATGGAGAAAGGCTAAAGGAAATAACAAATGGGAACATCATGGAAAAAGTGAAGACATTAGGAATGGAAGATTCTTTTGGGAATACTGTTCAAAATACCTTTTCGTTGCTTTATAACATTTAGCTGAATAGTAATAAAGATGCCAGATATAATATACCTGTAATAAAAATGTAAAGATTTTTAGTTTATCTATGCACTACAGGGTATAAACATCTCTTAGTTCGTGGGGTTTTTTTATGTTTTCTTGAAAACCAAAGCTTCCTGGAAATGATGGGAGAGAAGCATTCCTTGTGTGGGATTTTGTACTTCTTATCTGCATTCCACTTGGTAACATATAAAGAGAAGTTCAGCTGCACATGGGACGTAGAACTCATGCATCCACCACTGATGCAGCAAACAACAAGATTGTGCATATATCACCAGCAGGTAGGTAGAAAACACCAATGCCTCCTTTCTCAAATGATAACTCCAGAGGCTCAGAGTTTTCTGTTGCAGAAATGATGCAGCACAGCAGTGTTTGCTCTCATCCCCTGTGCTTCCTCCAAAAAAACATTCATCTCTGTTATTGGAACAGAGAGATCAGCTTAACTTTTAAGTTCATGCTGACTGGTCTTTAATCACCTTGACTCACATTTTTGAATATAGAATTCTCTTTTTAAAAAAATAAGAATAAATGAAATAAAATAAATAAAATAATTAATTAAATAAATTAATTTAAGAAAAGGTGGGACAGATCCCAAACATGTAAGACACATACATGTAATTTAGAACATTACTTGGTTGGTTTGGTTGGTTGTATTCTGTTTTGGGGTTGATTTGGTTTTATATTGGTCAAGATTCATTCAAAAGCATATTTCAAGATTATGTAGAGCCCCATGTCTACCTTTCTGTGATCTATACTTTTAGTTCAAAATGGGCTTTTTGACTTCATATGAAGTATTTTATAATTGTGTACTGCTAAAGACAACAGAGCTATGATAAGGTATTGCAATGTGGCTATACTGGAGATAATTTTCGTGGTAGTAACATCAACACAAATAACCACATAAACTTCACAATCAGGGGAGAAGAAAAAACCTTGAAAGGTTAAGTTCCCAGCTGGATTTACTCCTTGTACACAATGAACTTGACTTGTCTTTAGAAAGTACTTCTTTGACATTGAAAACGCAAAACTCATGAAACAGCAATCAGATAATCCTACTGGCAAAATAAATCTGTAGTATTTTTCTTCCACAACCTTGTATTTGCAATTGCAACATGATTTATCCTCTCCAAACCTATGACTAATGAGACGCAAATAATATGCTATACATAAATTAGTGTGGAATCAAATAAGTATTGATAATATTTGCGGTTGTTTTTAACTGGAGACCAACATTTTGAGTGATTATCTCCAAATCTTCTTTTTTTTTATTATTTTTCATGGTAGTTACAGGCAGAGCTTTTAAGCTAGTCAGGGGAAAGTATATTATATCCATCCCCCTTTTAAATACTCTATAAAGAACTCTATCGTTCATAATAGCTTTGTTTACTGCGTAGTACAGCATGTTCTAATTATCACCTCTGCCTCACTAACCATACGGTTTATATTCTCATACTCATCAGTTATTTTTATGCCCCCTGTAGAAATGAAGAGAACATTAATAAGAATAATTTTTTCAGGATATCATTTTGGGTAAAATTATGAGAAATAATGTACTAAAGCACAGAGAGACTCAGCCTTGCTTTAAATTCAGGAATAATTGAATTTCTTTCTTTCTTTCTTTCTTTCTTTCTTTCTTTCTTTCTTTCTTTCTTTCTTTCTTTCTTTCTTTCTTTCTTTCTTTTTCTTTCTTTCTTTCTTTCTTTCTTTCTTTCTTTCT
>NC_031799.1:4995235-5004091 GCF_001522545.3 Parus major | reverse complement strand
TTCTTTCCTTCTTTTCTTCTTTCTTTCCTTCTTTCCTTCTTTCCTTCTTTCCTTTTTTCTTTCCTTCTTTCCTTCTGCACTTCCTTCCTTCTTTTCTTCATTCCATTTTGTTTAGCTAAGTAGAAGCACAAAATGGATTAATATTTATGTTTGGAAATATTCCTTGTGAATAACCTGTCTGCAAATATACAAAAAATCAATTTTCTTCAGTGCATTACTTTCATTATAGGGTATAATTGACCTTAATCATAAATCAGGGGTATCCAATGTTCCAATGTCCAGATGTATGAACAGTACCCAAGGTAAAGTTATTTAATAACCTGGCTCCAAAGGTGGCAGGAGATGGAGATACATTCTAATAGGTAACTGAAGAAAAAAATAAAACAAGTTTTATTTTGATATTTTTTAATACCCCTTTTCACCTTGCATTTTAGTTAAGAAATCAAATAGACACTGTTCATCAGCTTATATTAATTACTCTTATCCTAAACACTCAGTTAACTTGGGTACTTCCCCCAGTGGTCTGGATTTCTTGGTAACACCTGCAAATATTCTTTCCATGTCTAATATCAAAGAAGATTGTTACACCCATACACAGACATCCATCCATGGTATCTGCATTACACTGTGTCCCTTCTGAGGAAATGTCTTTTCATATTTCCTGGTAAGAAAAGCTTATCTCCAACAAGAGTAACTTAAGTGCTCTTTGTTAGCCAGGCTTCTTGATGTACCTCTCTGAAACATCTGGAAAAAATGGTTCACGAGATTCAAAATACATTTACAATGTTAGAAAATAAGGAAAAAAAACAAAAAACAACAAAAAAACCAAAACCAACCAAACAAACAAACAAAAAAAAAACCCAAAAGAAACAAAAAATCCCTAAAAAAACCCCAAATGGAAGTAGGCTGGACAGAACTGATTCCAATTCTGTCCAATATTTTTCATTTTTAGCTTAACAAGCATATTAAAGGCTACAAAATTAATACAATAAATTAAAAAAAATAAAAATATACGAATTAAGCTTGCTGATTATATTCTCATTAATAGAAATATTAAAAAAATAGAATTGTTTCCAGGTTAGTGACTTCAGGTAATTTTAAGCAATTTTCTTTGTCTTCATGAAAGAAGCCACTGAATTTTGCCAGCTACTTCTTATTTTAAATAGATTTAGCTCAAATTGATTGAATAAAAAAAAATATTACTAAGTTTTAAGTGAATAAATATGTATTTTCTCTATTTAGAGCTTTTTTTTTTCTTTTTTATGCAACTTACAGTTTCAAGAATATTGATGTAGTTTGCCATCTTTAATAAAGGGATGTCTCCTGTTATAATCTTTTCCATATGTCAGTTTATGAGATATGATCACAAAACTTCCTATTCTTCTTCTTTGAAAGTTAATACTGTAATTTTAAAATCATTACTAGGAACTCATTTTAAGCCCTTTTTTCTTTTTTTTTTTTAATCAACTGTATAGAGCTAAGCACAGAAATCACTATTATTGCTTCACTATGTCTTCTAAACATCCCCAAGAAAAGGTTTTTTTCTCTTGGACTTCCCCTATGTACCTACACAGCCTTGTCATTTCTTTCAAAAACACTTGTATTACTGAATTTTGGTGTAAATGGGAGCCTTTTATTTCCTGTGCCAGAATAATATTGAAAAAAATAATAATGTTCTTGCTGGACCACCTATGCAGAGAACTCCCAACCCTTTCCAGACTGACCTTGTATGTGTGGCAGCTCTGTTCCAAAGACCACTCACATGTGTGATGGTAGCATGGTACTCAACCTAGCCAGCAGTGCAATTAAAGCCAAAAAGCATGGAAAAAAGAGGAATAATCTCTTATCTACGTGACTTTCCTTCACTGAATGTGATTTTTGTAGAGTTGCAGTAGGTATTGCTCATGAGGAAAAAGGAAATTCTGGTGAACAGTCATACTATGATTCCCAGGAGCATTAAACAGTTAAAACACACATTTACTTCATTATTCAGCCCCATATTTTACAGGACAGACCAAGTTCTATGAACTCACTGCCAGAAATAAGCTAACTGCAAGCTACACCGTCTATCTTCTGCTTTTTGCTTTTCTGTTAAATGCTTTTTTGTGATGAAAAATGCTGCAGATTTTTTCTTTTCCCCACACTGTAAATGCTAAGGCCAGTAAGTTAATAATTACCCTCATCACATAAACAATGCATATGTAAAGAAAGCTTAGACATGAGAAAATTATTTCTCCAGCTAAGAGATTCAATTTCACAATACAGACCCAACTGTCTTAGCTGTTGCTCACACAAAATAAAGTCTTCAGTTCTCTAGTCACACTGATTTTCATGTGCCAGTAATGGAAGCAAATTGATGCGCATGAACATAATGATTAAAAAAATAAGGCACAAAATAGCCTTTGATATTAAAGCTTCCTTTCATCAACTCTGAAAACTGCCCATCAACATTCTCGTTAATTGGAACGGAAAATAAAAGTACCCCTACAAATTCCACATTTTCTCCAAATACAAAAGTAAAATAGCATTATTTCATTAAATTCTGCAAATAAATTTCAATTGTTCTGCTTGTGCAAAAATGATGACATAGCTAACCAAAAAATCTCCGAAGACAGTACTGAATTCATAATGAAAAGTGAAAATGAGTAAAAAAATGGAGCTCTATTCAAAGAGAGGAAGCAGGCAAAGCATTTATTTAGTCTATAAAATACTGCATATCATCCTTTCAATCACTCTGTCTGTATGCAAAACCAGTCATATAGAGAGTTTTATTTTCTTCTGTAGAAAAGGATTTAGTTGCTGAGGACTTTTTCCTTCCTAACTAGCTGTCAGCTGTTACTGTCAGCAGTGATTAAACATAAGCAGGAGTTGTGATTCATCAACAGCAGATAGAATCATCACGGATGTAAAGTATTCTTTTTTCCAAGGTCAGATCTTGTATGAAGCTAGGACAACTTTATGCACCAATCCCTGTGTCTGGTTTATTTATGGTAATTCATTTACTGTCATATCATTACAGAACAAGGGGAAAATTTATATGCAATTGTAGAAATATGTTCAGAAAACATGGGGAGGATGGAGTATGTGTGTATGTATGCGTGTCTGTTTTATGAACAATGATATGCTGAATCCATCATTATGCACATACATTCTAGTGTGAAAATTAATGTTTTGTATCTATAGAGAATATATGTATATGTATTATGTATTTAAAAAACTTAGAAGAGCTAAAAAACATTACAGCATCCGTCTCCTGGGAATTTCATTGGCATGTTTCTTAACCAGCAAACTCCTCAATAAGTCACTCACCAAATCTTTGTATGCTACCTAAAACAACAGAACTCTCACCAGGATCAGCAGCTCTGGATATTTTTAATACCTATTTAATAATAATAATTAGAGATGGCTAAAATGAAGTATAAAGAGATTAAGTGATTTGTTGGACTATGCACAGCAAGAAAATAACTAAGTGGAGAGTATGCCCTGGGATTTGGTGTTCTTAATCCTGCATATCAGCTAGTAAATTTGTAATTCCAGAGAAGATGTGGACTGTGCTTGTCAAAACTGACAGTTTTCTCTGACAAAATAACCTATTTAGCTGATGTGGGGTGAGCAGTGGACATTGTGTGGGGGGATTTCTCCAGGGCGGTCCATGTGGTTTCCCACAAATTCCTGCTGGAGAAACTAGTTATTGGTGAAGACAAGGAGTCTGTGGGTTGTGTGGGGAAGTGGCAGAGAGGTTATATCCAGAGGCTGGTGGCAAACATCTCCATCTCAAATTGGGAGATGCCACAATTGGGGTCCCCCAGGGCCCAACGCTGTTCAATAGCTTCACAAGTAATGTGGAAGATGGGGACTCGGTGTGCCCTGTCCAAGTTTGCCAATGAGGCCACACTAAGAAGGGAAGCACTGAAGGGGAGAGATACCCTGCAGGATGACCTGGGTAGGCTGGAGGAGGTGGCTAACAGGAGTCTAAAGAAATTTGACAAGGTCTTCCACATGTAAAAACATAATCCCTGTGTGCAGCACAAGCTGAGATCTCCCTGTCTGGGAAGCAGCTCTATGGCAAGGGCACTGCAGGTCCTGGTGAACAAGGTAAGTAAGAGTGAACAGCGTGCTGCAGCAGTAAGGAAAGCTGTCAGGCTGCTGAGATCTGCATCACCAGCAGAGATAAAGAAGTCATTATCCCACACTATTTGGTGCTTGTAAGGCCACCCCTGGAATACTGTGTTTCAGCCTTCACTACACAAAATGTACCTAGGCAGACTGGAGAGAGTCCAGAGATAAACACAGAGCTGGGTTACCTTCCACCTCAGGAAAAGTTGTGAGAGAAAGGTTTGTTCAGATCTGGGAAAAGAAGTTTTAGGGGACTCCTTATCACCATGTTCCAGACTTTAAAGGGTAGCTACAGAGAAGGTGGAGACTCCATTTTACAAGGAGTCACATGGAAAATATTCTGGGGAGATTCCAGCTGGACACTAGAGAGCAGCTTGTCACAATGACAACAAAAACCTTTGAAATAATTTCCTCAGGGAAGTGGTAGATTTCCCAACATTATTCACTTTTAGGACTCAGCTGGACAGGGAGGTGGACGATCTTCTCTAGGTCATGCTTTTGCCAAGAAAGCCTGGCCAAAATGATCTTTCAAGTCCCCTCCAATGTGGTATTCCATAATTCTATTTATCATACATGTTAAGAAAAGACAGTGTAAGAGAAGATGAGTCTTTGTCAGCCACTGTTTTCTCTTCCAAACGACCAAGATTTGTTCAGTTGATGTGTACAACAGTTAGATACAAAAGTTTACAACAGTGATGGTCATTTTATGTATAATTCATATTTTAAAAAAAGAGAAATATCTTCAGAGAATATTTTATTAAATATTTCAACAGTCTGTAACCAAAAATGACTAGAGGAAAGCTAAGTGAGCCTCATATGTTAATTTAAACAATCAACCAAGTAACAACTGAACAACAAAAGCACCCACCAGAACTCCCCCCCAAAAAAACCCAAAAAAACCCGACCACAGAACAAAAAAAAAAAACAAACCATCAAACCCAAACAACATACAGAAGTCAGAAAAATGCTGGCAAAGGAGTATAAAGGGAGCAAAATAACTGTAATTGAATGATGATATGTTGGATTGAGACAGCATATTACATTTCCAGACCTCAAAGACCTTTCCAGGCTTCAATTCACAAGACTCCTTGAAGAATCTAAGTATCATTATAAGTATTTTGGGGATAATCAAACTGATAAACAGAGTGTCGTGACCATTTTAAATTATGTTGCAGCTCTCAGAAGAGACAAGAACAGAATTCAGAACCTGAGGTCTTCAACACCTTTTGCAGTTATTACAGCAGGAGTACAGGGTCAAAAAAAGAATTCATTCTTTAGCAAACTTGTGAATAATACATATACTCAATTTAATTTTGTTTTGTTTCACAACTTTCAAAGAATCTGGAGGAGACTGTTCTTGTCAGGCACCTCTGAGTGTCTGTGGTGTAACCAAGTCTGCTCAGATAGGAATTTATGGATGTTTCCTGTAATTTGCTTCACCACAGTAAAAGATGTAGGTTGTCCAATAGGTGCACCTGGAAATGACACCAAACTTCCCCCTTGACCCAAGTGAATGGTATTACATTTGCTATGCCATGATTCTCTGTGTATGAAGTACAGGCTTTCTCAGAGCTCCAATTATGCAGTCAATATCTCTTTCTTTTGTTAGACTTCTCTTTCACGTTCATAAGCACCCTTTTCTCTATGTTCTTACTCAAACTTACTGACTTTCTAACTTCTACCATTCAAATACGAATTTTCTGTTCTGTTGCTTGTGAGTTTTTTACTCTCCAGATTTCAGTCACTTAGACTTTAGATTTGGCTGGATTCTTTTTCCTACATGTCAGCTATCCCAGGGAACTTCCACTCAAACAGGACCAGGACAAAATGAGCAACCCTTTGTAGTCATTCCGGTGTCTCTGCTCCTGGTGCAAAGCATAGGGATGCAGTTCACCCCCATCCCTGAAGACAATCTGCAAAGCAAACAGGATTAATGGTAAAAGGAGTCACCTATAACATTCCATTAAGACTGCTCTGAAATCAGCAGCGTTCTACACAACATCGTTCAGCCATCCTGAGCTTGCCGTAGGCTCAATCCCAGCTGCCTGTGGAACACATCCCATTCTTCAAAGTTATCATTGCTCTTCTTCTGCATGTCATTTGACTCCGATGGATACCAAAAGACATATATCAGATCTTCAGCAGTATCCCACTGAGAGTTCTCCTGGCACTTCAGTCACTTAGGCATGATCTATGCTCTCAACAGTTAAAGATAATGACTTCAGGAATAATCTTTCATAGGTTTATATTAAATGAGACTAAAGTGCAAGCAGGGTATTAAAGTACCTTGTTATTTGCAGACTGCTTAGAGTAACCTTAAATATGGAGATGATCAAATTTCATGACCTTTATTTTTAATTTTTTTTTTCTCCCTTCCTCTTCTGTGTGAAAGTCTGTCATGCATTCATGCTTCATTCAGACAGGTACACAGGCATCCATAACCAGGGTGTATGTGATTATATACACAAGCCATATGTTGTGTAGTATGAGTAGCTCTGTCCTTTAAACACTGCATAGAGAACATTGCAGGTTATGCATTCAGACTGCAAAATGGTCCCATTTTCTTCCTTTCATTTGATATCTGATTTGTAATATACTGATCTGTGCTTTCAGCTAGCGCAGGTGTAACATTTTCTTGGCAAGGAAAAAGAAGCTGAGGCCTAGATAGTGCCTTCATGAGCCTCTGTGATTGCAGAATTGGGCCTTTCATCTTTCAGTTAGATACAGAATTATTCTCTGCTCCTCCAAGCAGCAGTGAAACAGCCACTGTACTGCACACCATCGCTGACTGTGTTTCTGCAGAGTTAGGGTCACTTATTTGCAGAGAAAAGGCTCTCTGTATAAACCCATACACATGCACACAGACACAAACTGATGCATCACACAGATGAGAATGATAACACCGTAATTAACTGTGTGGTCAGGTAGAATTTAATTTGATAATTTTTGTGGTCAGAATAATCTCCAAGAGAGATGAAGTCCCATTCATACCTCATTTTATAGAATGATACACTAATTTTTATTATTTCTCCCACTCATTATTAAAAAAATTTCTTCTTACTTCTCCCACTGACTATTAAATAACCACCTGATATAATTCCATTTATAGGCAAAGGAAAGATATATTTTGTGCTACATTGCAAAATATTTGTGTTTGATTCATTTTAAATGGAATTTTCTGTGAAGCTACCTGACTAAATCATATATTAGGAAGACTCCAGGCAAGTACAAAGGTGATTCACCCAGAAAAAAGGCAATTTACCCAGTGATTTTTCACATGGAGCTCAAAAAAAAAAAAAAAAAAAAAAAAAAAAAAAAAAAAAAAAAAAAAAAAAANAAGAAAGAAAGAAAGAAAAAAAAGAGGGTATTCCATGTATAATGGAATATTCAGTGCAATGCCAGCACTGTCAACCTTTGCTGCTCCACTGCTCGAATTTTCCCACACTGTATTTACAATTTCCTCCCTCTGTGCTCAGGGAACATCTTCATGAATACCTACAAAGCCATGTCACCAGTTCTTTCAAATTCTTCTTTCGCTCTACACAGCAATGGCTTGTTAGAAATACATCTAAGGCGCTTATGCAGCCAGTCACATGTGCCTGTAGAAAGGCTAGTCTCTTCTTTATGTAACTAACTCATGTCACGTAGAATTATCTCACCTGCATGCTTCTCCACCTCCTCCCTTTGCCAGCCTCACTTCTGGTCTCTCATTTTACACTTGAATGATAAGCCCCTTTGGGGAAACACCATCTGGCAAGATTTAGGTCTGCCGGATGTACAGCGCTGAAGGACCCAGACCTCAAAGCTTTGTGTGTAACTACATAATAATATCAGTAACAGCAAACTCTTATGTACTCTGGCTCCTTAAGGCTGATACTCTCGCCAGTTTAGGCTTCCGAAACCTGCTAATACGGGCTGACATAACAAATTAACAACAAGGGAAGTTCACGGAAGGGCAATCCAGCCAAAGCCTGCCAAGGATATTAGCATTCATTTTGCAACCTTGTCTCCAGTTTGTGCAAAGTTGATGGTTGGAGGTTACACTTTCATTAAAAATTGACAACATTTTTAAATGCTAATCAAAATCACTTGTCCTTTCTACTTCTATTTATCTTGGGGTGGGGGAATGAGAATGAAAAGAAAAAAAAAAGGGAAAAAAAAGGGAGGGGGAATTTATCTTGGGGTGGGGGAATGAGAATGAAAAGAAAAAAAAAAGGGAAAAAAAAGGGAGGGGGAGGAAAACAAGACATAAAAGAAACGTGACTTTGAACTCCAACAAATAGTTTCTCACATCTCTCCCTCCCTCCTTCTGTGCAGGACAGATAAGAGCTATGCAGATTGAGTGTCAGGACCTCTGCAGCACGAGGGAAAGCTCAGTTTCTGGAGTTCACGATGCTCTTTGCAAGAAGAGAAGGCAAGAGGCTGTGAGTATGGGAGGCAGTGAGAACAGAGGAGGAGGCAGAAGAATGGTCTTTCCTCCAGCAATATTTCTGTGAGATGTGTGTCATTTCACAGAGAAAAAGTAGGTGAGGATGGGGGGGAAAAAAAAGCAGCCAGAAAACTGACAAAATAAATCTAAAAATAGTGTGTACTTATAGAATGTGAAATATTGATTGGAACTAATCCTCAGGCACAGGTAATATCTAAGTGGAGTCTTAAGGTGGTATCTAACTGGGAAATATTAACACATTCCTGTTGCAGTTAAAAACATACTAGGAGGGAAAAAATAAGGAAAAAATT
>NC_031799.1:4972891-4993688 GCF_001522545.3 Parus major | reverse complement strand
CTTTCCCTTTCCCTTTCCCTTTCTGCATAATCCTAAACCAAACCAACAACAAGAACAAAAAAAATCAATCAACCAACAAATAAAATACCTGTGTAACCCCCTGGAAGTTTATCCAAATGATTGTGCAATCAGCGTTTTATAAACTCAACAGCTATTCTTCCCTTGGATCAAACATTCTTTATATCTGGTGCTGAAATGCTGTAAGATGTTCCTGGATGCTTCTAAATGTTATATTTCATACCCCAGAAATGGCAGTTTTTCAACAGGATATTTACAAAGTGTTTCAAGATTTCTGTAGGATGCTGTATGAAATAAAAAATGTTATTATTCTGAAATCCTAGTCAGCCATGGATTTAGGATCCCAAAGCAGGGACTGAAATAAATATGTTTTTTAGAGGGGGAAAGTGGAGAGAGAAAAAAAAGATTAAATAATAATATTTCAAGGATTTTTTTATTTTAAATTAAAATGCATGATTTAGACCATATTTCAATTATCAGCTCAACATTACTCTTTAAGCAAATGACTAGAGTTAACGAGTGAGCTACTACATATTGAATACATTGATTTTCTGCTTGGTGTAAACTCTAAATAGCCGATTAGAAAGCTGTGAATCAGAAGGACTCAGTGTACCTAATATACCCAGCAATAAATTACAAGCTGAAAGCCGTACAAATCTTTGAAGGAGAAATGTATTCCAAGCACATGACTATGAAACTTAAATGCATAAATGTTAATGGCAAACCTGCCCTATCTACCAATTTAAGAAATAGTGCACATTTTGATATGCATATCAAGCAAATGCAGAAAACTATTGAGCTGAAAGGTATAAAGATGCCTCAGATTTATTTAAAGAAAAAAATATTGCTGTGAAATGAATACTTAATTGAACAACGAATTGGGGGGTTCACTGTGTGCTGTCTTTTTTGTCCTTCCTCATCATCATCACTTGGGCTCACCTGGTGTCATGCTTGTGCATAACGCTTCATTCTGATTTCGAGGACTGCATAACTGGGCCTAAGTCATGCTGGCAGTAATTTTGTCATGAGCTGAGCATGAAGGTTTGATTCAAGATTTGTATAAAGAGATGATCTAGATGAGCTGGGCTAAACAAAAGGGGAATAGCTGTCCTTTCTTTAAGTATGGGATACTACCTGTCAAATAAACTGGTGATATGAGGTGTTATGCTTAAGTCACTGTCTGTTTGTGGCATCCTTATTCTTCTTTTGACTCTCTGGCTGTCCATCTACTTTAATTAGTTGTCTGTCTGCACCTCTTGGTCCTTCCTAATAGCTGTAGCTGTCTATTTGCTAAGTCTGGTTGTACTTCATCCATCTGATCCTTGCAAAGGTGGTATCCATCTATCATACACATACAGCACTTCTGCTGTGTCAATCAAAGTCAACTTCAGCTTTCTTTTTAATGTCTAAATGGATGTCTGTTGATAATGTTGATAAATTTTTAATTCCCTGGGACAGGATCCATTTTTTTACTTCATGTATCTGCATTACTTATCATTTATTCCAGTCCATAATCCTGACATGGAGATCTTCTTTTACTACAATAACTCTAGTGCATTAGTAGGAGTTTTTGTATTAGGGAAACATTTAATCTGTCAAAACATGTGAGATGGTCTGTGTTCTCCCTGCTTTCCTTCTGCTGTATAAATATTATGAATAAAGAGATAAAGATAGGGAAATATTTTTAGTATTCCACTGATTTCCAAACTTATTAATTTGATATTGAATAAATAATAATTTGAAAAATCTGTACTATTGTACTATTGCATTATTACCTGAAAAGGGTAAGATTTCTCTTCCTCAGCTTTAAACACGTCACAGGATTTTTTCTCTAAGATTTTCTAAGTTTTCTTTGCTGAAAAGAGAATCTGCTTCCAGAAGGTTCCAGATTTTTGTGTTCTCTTAGTCACCCAAATTCTGATGAGAAGAACCCACTTCTGAAAATACATTTTGTTTTTCACTGCCTAAGAAGCCAGTGAACCGGCTTAGAGCATGTAACTGCTTTCCAGACAAGGAACAGAAGGCAGAGTAAGCCATATCAGTTGTCACAGGGCTATATAAAAATGAAAGTACCTCATATGCATATCTGGTTTTGGCTGTAAAAGTTCAAAAGCTCAGAATCTCAATGTAGATCCTAATAGAACAAAATTGCAACTTCTTTTTTCCTCTTTTTCTCCCCACTGTGAATGAATCTGAACATCCTGGAAAATATAGTAGGAGTCTATGTTTAGCTGTTTTGGGAAGCTTATAGGTTCTGGTTTCTTTTCAGATGCCCAAATTAATGTAAAATTACAGTTGTTTGTCAGGGATGTAAAGACAACTAAAATATATTTGAGCACAAATTTTATTTCCTGTCTTTAGAATACTCAGCTGCCTACTGTGTATGACTAAGCTATCACTCCCTTTCAAGGACCTAAAAAAAAAGGTAAAAAGAAAACCTAAATAACCCCCAATCCTGAAAACCCCAAGCAGTGTGGAGGCTTTTGTTTCCATTCTCAGTTTGATTTTGTTAGAAAAAGATAACTGGCAGAAAGTACAACACTGTTTTTGGTAGTTCTCAGTATTTCTTTGGCTGCAAGTTACAGCATGACAAAGTTGACCAGAAACAACTCAAAAGTTTAAAGCTTTGTGCATCTTGGACTGAAAGAGAATATCAGGAGGGGGATCAAAACAGGGTGGCAGAATTATTTGCTAAAATGCCAAAGACTATCCACTAGTCAGTGCCTGGTAGGAGCCATTAAACTCAAGCATTCATAAGGAAGTCATTGAATAAAACTGGAAACTGGTGAGCCACACAACTTCTTGTGGCTTAGGCAAATGTTCCTGATGGCAATATTTCCTTTATTTTCCCAGACTTTGTCTGTATCTTCCCTTAGTTTATGGCTTGAACTCCTCCAACAGGGTCAGTCTGAACTTACTTTATACGTAATCCATGTGAAAGTTTAGGTCGTCTCAGACAGAAATGATCTAATCAAGACTTTTTCACATCTTTTGGTTTTTTTTTTCTTGTTCAGCTTTAGAACACCAATAAGGTCAGGGAACAACCAGGTTAATTTGTACTCAGATTGTAAGAGATTTGTACAGCTTATGACACAAGGAGATGCTGGACTGCTGCTGGGGCAATAAAATGCTGAAAATATAATAAACTTTATTAGCTGAAACTCCCCTATGAATCACAGCTACAGAAAAGCAAGACAAAAGCAAGAGGCTGGAGCTGGCCCTGTAAAGTCTCTCCTGCCTCTTAAACTGGCAGCTGCAGATACAGACATTGAGTGTAAATGCTTTATCTGGGAAAGGTACAGTCCAGCTGCAACAAGAAGACCCTCATGGGTGGGTTTGATAAAGAAAAAAAGGGGGGAAAATTAAAAAAAAAGAAAAAAAAAAAGAGAATAAGAGAAAATAAAGACAGAAGAAGTAGACAGAAGAAGGAGGAAAAATAGAAAGTAAAAAAAGAAAGGGAAGTTCAGGGAAGAGAAGTTCAGGGACGTTCAGGGATGGGAGAGGGGAGGGGAGGGGAGGGGAGGGGAGGGAAGGGAAGGTGCGGGAAGGGAAGGTACCGGAAGGTGCGGGAAGGTGTGGGAAGGGAGAGGAGAAATTAATAGCTTAAAAACTCAATATCTCTTTAAATTCACAGCAGGCAATGATTAGCATTGTTTAATAATGTGTGACCAAGATATAACCACAGATAACCACTGATTATATAGTTTCATATTGGATAATTTCTATAATTTATTCAATACCAGTGACAGGTAGCTCATTGAGATTTTTAAAAGTCTAATGCTAAAAAAATAATCATAATTAAAAAAAAAATAGGAAAAAGAAGTCGTAATTGTAAACCACTGATCAGTTATCACAAAATATCATGATTCATTAGGATTCTGCATAGTTAGAAAAAAATACTGTAGCATAGCAATATTTATTTTGTGCTGCTTTAAAACTGTGCAGCATGTCTAATAAAAATTCCTTGCAAAAATATATAACATTAATTCCAATTTTCTGTAATTAAAATATGCTTATTCTAAAATGAGTACAATTACTTTGAGCTCTGACTAGTAGGTTACATCATTAATAATGAATTTTTTTTTTTCTTTAACACTTATTTGGAGGCTGAAATACAAATATCTTGCGGATCAACTTCTGCCAAGGCCAAGGAAATAAACACAATTTATGTAGTCACATTCTGCTTCCTCTGAGGTCCTTGATCACTGCATTGCATTCATTTTGAAACCAGAAGAACAGGCCTATTATCCTGCCTGAGGATCTATTGCATTTCAGCTCCATCCTCCTTGCATCTAAAGGCCATTAGACTATACAGAAACTTTCCAGAAACTCAATTTCATTAAAAGTAGTGCAATAGGAGTATATCTCCAAGGAAAAACAGTTGGTGTGGATGACCATATGGCCACATGCATTATGAGCAATTCCATCACTCCAGGACCAGTTGTATCCTGTGGATTGAGCTACTTTTATTTAAGGTTGATGCATATAGATTCTGAATATTTTTGAGGTTTTGTTTGGGGTGTGTTTGTTTGTTTTGTTTTGTTTGTTTTATTTTTGTTTTGTTTGTTTAGTTGTTTCTCTTTCCTCCTAAAAAAATCTCATCCATGTGCTCTGAACTACTTGGAGACACAAAATGGACATGGATACATGGAAGTGATAAATAGATTAACATTGCAGTCTTCATATCAAGTTAAATACTGGTATTAACATTATCAGGCACAGCCTGACTAGTTCTTGTTTCAGGATCAAAGCCAGGCCAGACCATTCCAGAACACATATGGAATCTGTCTTTTATCCTGGCTAAACAGTAGTATGGACAGTGTTTTCATTGCAAATCTGTACATTTTGCATAATATTTTGCAATTTTTTCTCTCAGTTCATGCCCAATTACTGCATAAAACTAGAGCAGCAAACAATTACACCAAGTAATCTACTCCCTGTCCTACCCTAGGGCAGCATCCATCACACCCATATAGTCCCCAAATAGTCCCCAAAAAAACACCAAAATAGGTGTTTTTTGTAACTCACTCTTTCTTGTTTTGGCATCCCCAGATCCTGAAGGACATCTTTCCAAATGCAGCATAATCTTCTTTATCTAAAGCTGCCTCTGTTCATTGACATGTCCAGGGTATTTATTTGTGCACTTTCGTACAAGGTGATCCTGCACACCCTTCACACCAGATATGGTTACATTCATGGTGCCAGGTATCTCCTAACATGATTTTTGACTTATCCAGATGTAAGATGGCATATAAATGTAATCTTCTTTTATTTTGTTCTGGCACAACAGGATTTAAAAGGAGAACAAGAGTAGAGTTATATAAAAGATATTCTGAGGAACAGCATAATGCAGTAAAGGACATATTTCTGTGGAATTGTTAAGCTATTATACAGAATTTTGCAGAAAATTGCATCCTTGCAATATATATTGGTTTTGAAAATCCTGTAGCAAGTTTATCATGCTCTGTTAGGTTTTACAGGGTTTTTTTTGGTGAAACTATGTGTAACACAATTGAGAAAGAATACCCTTGGGGAGAAAAGAAAAAAAAATTAAAAAGTGGTGTACAAACAACAATGTCGACTGTGATATTGGTGAAGTTATTTATGTTCACTCCTGAAAAATTGTGTCTTGCAAAATTATGAATAATTCCAAAAATTCTGTCAAGAGTATTGTCATTCTTCAGGATGTTGTTTAGTTTTTTTTATTTTTCTACAGTAAAGAAGTATGACTAATTCTGTTCTACTGGTTTCTTGCCTCTTTCTTGCCTGATAACCTGCCAAGCAAGTCTGATAAGAGGTTTTTATGCTGCAAAAAATGTGCTAAAGTCTCATTCACTTCATGTGAATACATGTGTAGGTGGAGTGCTAGATTCAAAATTCTTCCCCTTCTGAGAAATATTTACTTTTACAACAGTCTTGTTAGAAACCAACCTGTGCCACAGACAGCTATGGGTAACAATTTTGGTGTGTGTGGTTCCTGAGCTTGTGCAGTAGATATAGATTTGCCCCACTTTCTCAGCCTTTAATCCTGAACAAATTTTCTTTGTGAAGGCTGAGATTTTCAGAGATTCTCATGATTCCATAAGCTTTTAAACAAACAGAAAGAACAAAGCCCCAACAATTGATGCTAAACCAAAAGTGATGGTAGCTGTGTATGCTTTTGATGCAAAATTAGATAATGATTTCATAGATTCACATATTTTTAGAGTTTTTTCCTACTAAGATCATCTATTTTGAAAGTGTGATAGGATATAGAACTTCAATATAAAATTTAATACTTCATGCTCAGCAATTCTCACTGAAAAAATAACAAATTTACAAGAAAAGATACTCAATATTTGTTTATTTTTAAATTAAAATGATTGATAATTTGCCTCACTTCACAAAATGAACTAAAGATTAATCATATAGACATCTTTTCTAACTATTTTTTCCCCAGCATAAACATCCAGCCAACAAATCTTTTAGATAAAGGATGCTGATACATTACAGCTGATCTTGCAGCTGGTGGACCAAATTTGCTGCTTGCAAAAGAGAATGTAACTCTGCTGGAGTGAATTAAGCTATGCCTGAGCTAAGAGAACTAGCAGCATCAAAAATGAGAGGACTTCTTATTGAGAGGCTTCTAGTTCAACATACAGATATACCCAGAATTGTGCCTTTTGCTTTAGTGTGTCTACAAACCAGTCCAACAGACCAAAAATAGACTCCTTCAAGGAAGGGGAAAAAAAAAAAAATGGAATGAAAAAGGAAAAAAGTATGGACTTCATCTATAGATACCCTGAGACCTTGTGATTTGGATTCACCTCAGGCCATAAGGTATGGAATATATAATATACTATATGGAATTACTCTCCAGAATGCTGAATTATGGATTAGCTCATGGAAATCTGTTGAAACTGCTTAGTAGAAAATAAATCTATACACATATGTCAAGATTTAAAACAATTTATTAACACAGCTGCTGTTACAGATTTCTGTAGCCGTATGCTAAACTCTAATTCCAGAAACGTTGGTAGTTCTCAAGAATCAAAAATACATAAATCTTTAAGAGCTGTTCAGTAACAGAAATTGGATTATATCAGGCCCCTTCCACACTCTGTTCGGTGTGGGATGTTTTCAGGGTCAAGAGGGTTTATTTTGGCTGAGGAAAGAAGCTCTGTGTAGTCAGGCTGTCTCCCAGCACTTCCCATCTGCACTGAAAGTGCCCACTAATAGGTTTGAAATAACAATACATTTGTCCTCTGGGGAAGATTAGGTAGAGCTGTGGAAGATTTTTGCTTCTCTCATACAGAAAGTCTTAAACTGGATGGTTTTCAGAAAGGAAGGGATTTTATGAACTTCTTATTGTCTACAGAATGCCAGAAGCTTTTCAAATAAATAGCAACCTGTGTAAAAGAGTGTATGAACTAAACTGAGCTTTTATTGTGTCCAACAGTCACATTCCCCTTAACTTTCTGTACATAAACTTTCTCAGTGCTTTGCTACTAAAAAAAATGTCAGCAAGCAATACTTTGCAAGAAGAAATTTATCTACTGTATTGAACTGTCTGGAACCCAATTAAATTCAAGTATGTGTATATTTCAGGGGAGGGTATAAGCAAGGAATCAGAGTTAAGCTTTCCAAATTAGAAAAGTTTTCCCAGTCATTCTGGAGGGGAAAAAAAAAAATATATATATATATATAAAGCCACAATTTCTTTTTTTTTTAAAAAAAAAAAACCACCATCATTTTTCTTTTAATACATTTTAATTGACAGAGAATTTGCTGAGGCTGTGTTTCAAAGACAAGAGATCTCCTTTTATGGGTCATTGCTAAGCCTTGTTTAAAAAGGAGCTGCTGGCCTGATTGCGTCAGTTCTTCAGAGTCTGGTTGAGGCTCAATTTTCTGCGCTGCTGGGCTCTCCAGGCTTTTGGTGGAGTTTATAAGTGAACACAAGCAGCAGAAAAGAAATTTTGACTCTTCAAATATCTCATGGGGCTCAGGAAAAATATTCAGAATACATGTCCACTCTTCAGACACACATTCAGGACTTGGGTTTCCTGACACAAGAAAGATTTTAATCCATTAGGCACCCTTCTTTATTCTCCAAATAATGTTTTAATTCAGAGGTAACTGTGAATAGTTTTCAGATGAGATTCATGCTAGAAGTTCTCTCTGTTCCTGATATGGAACAGGAATATTTCTTAATACTAAATCAATCTTGAACATGGTACAGTACATCCCCTAAAGAAAATAACCCTGGAAATGATGGATATTTGCTTGCCTGGCACAAGAAAATACTGGCACATCCTTGTGTCATCAGGCCACAGATCCAAAGGACGTGGCTGCAGATCCATGCTAGCATCTTGTTGTCACTACTAGCCCAGTGTTAACTATCAGACTTGTCAGTTGTGCTCAATTCAGTTTGAGGTTACAAGTCAGCCCCCAGAAATGACTGAGCATCAATGAACTTTGTTCAGAAAGTTGTCTGATATGTGTTAAAAGAGTAACCACTGACTTGACTGCAGTTTGCTGTGCCAGTCTTTTCCCCAGAATCTCAAAGGAATGCTCTGGGTCCCTTGCTCTAATCACTAGCTTATGAAATTTAGAGAATGTTTCTGAAATCGCTTCTCTGTGTATTGAATGTCACTACTTCACCACAGAGGTCCTTGATTTATACATTGATGAAATTTATTATTGTTGTTGTTGTTATAGTGACCTTGTATGAATTTTTGATCCATCATATTGAAAGCCAGATTGCAAAATGCAATGACAAGTACCCCCTACTGCATAAAAAGTCAAATGTGTTCTTGAAAAGTACAATGTACATAGAATGAGTCTAGGGAATTGATCAGCCCTTTTTGTTGGTATTTGTCATCTAGCAGGTTCAGCCCCTGAAAAGAATTGCGTCTGGACTGTAAAACTGGAATTAAGAAGCACTTGACTTAAAAGCTGAAAAAGCTGTGTACCTGAATTACTGCTTAATTTGAAATAGTCACAATTTTTACTCCAACAGTGTATCCACTATTTATTGCTGACTTTTAAACAATGTGCAAAACCAAGACAGATTTCAGAGAAAAGCTTTACAGATGACAAATGGATTAAATATGCCTCGTCATGAGACGTTCAAGGTACCTGATCTGTTCAGCTTATAAATTGGGGTGACACAACCATAGGTTATAAATATGTTTCTTATAAATGTAAGAAAAAAGAATTTGAATAAAAGAGTTTAGCAGACAAAATAAAAATAAGATTGAGTGTGTGTAAGTTGAAGCTAGAGAAATTTGAACTATAAATAAAGCTCAGGTTTAATGGGAAATATAATGAACAATGTGTAGGAATGACATGTCAAGGGTTATGTTGGATTTTTCATCACGAGAAATGTTTAAATCAAGAAGTTACCTCAACACTGGAAGAGGCTGTCAAGAGAAGCCATAGAATCTCCATCTTCAGAGATATTCGAAAAGTGACTGGACCCGACCCTGAAGAACCTTATCCAACTCTGAACTTGTCTCTAACTTGAAAGTTTGTCCTTGTTCTGAGTCAAAGGTGTTCTCCATCAATGGAAATGTCTGTTATTTGAAACTTCATAAAAGTTTTGTCTGGCTCTCCCTCTTCATATGTCAAAGGACTTGTAGGTTGACACAGGAATTATGACCTTCAGAAAAGAACAATGACTGAGAAGGAAAAGCCAAATCCTGTCTTTTACAATATCTCTACCTAGGTGGCTTTTTCTTCTTTTCCTTCCTTCATTGCTTTTCCACCTGAACAGCTCTGACTCACTTGTACTGTCATTTGCTTTCTACACAGCATAAAATTGAAATAAAAGAAGCACTAATAAATACCAAAAGAACTACTCAGCTTAGCAAATTGGCTTTACATAAGGTCAAAGAAAATGCATTTCTGAAGCCCTGTCACTATTTGTTCCTGAACATTAGCAAATAGCACTACAAAAGGCCTGGGCTTAGACTATTCCTTGACTAACCTGTCTGAGCAGGGCATTAAATAGGCATTTGTTCCTCTTTATATTTCTGCTCCACTTAAAGACTGCTGCTGCAACTTCTGGTCCAGGTCTTCAGCCTTCCAAATATCCTGACCAAATTTCTGGGATGAAAATTTCCCTGTTGCTTCTATCAGACCTAAGTGGTTAAACAGTGAATTGAAGATCTATCTCATGTCAAGTACATGTTGGGAAGTCACAGCACTTGCCTCAGTAACACTCGATTCAGTGGCTGGGGTCTTGTGGAATTTCCCCTTCCAGGTAAGCCCTCAGAAACTGAGGACAGGTGATTAATCTAGGAATACTGCTAACTGGCCAAAGTTTGTATATGAGCTTTTTCTAAAGCTCAACTACTGAAATTACAGGCTCTGAGCAGTTCCAGTGGAACAATCAGCAGGGTATATTACTTTTCTCCCATCCTGTGACTAAGCATATAACCTTTTTTTTTCTGTCTTTGTGTGCTGGGAGCACACAGGACTGCTTGACAGTGTGCATTTTTGAGCAGCAGAGGCAGAATGGAAGCAAAGCACTTGAAACGGTCCACTGGTTCCTGGCTGACAGCTCAGGTTTACTGTAGAGGCCCATTGTCTTAAAAGTGTTACAGAGAAATTTTGGAAAGCTTTGTTCTCTACAGACATCTCCCAGTGTAACAGAACTGTAAAGAAGCTGAGCTTTAGAGAAGTAACCACTTATGGTTCTTTTACTAATGATCTCTTTTGTGTTGTTCCATACATTTCAAAAATCTTGGGTGAGATGAATTAGCCATCTCAGTACTGCACAGTTGAAACATGCTAAATATTTCTACATTAAGAAGACATATTTGGTTTTTTTAGGACAAAAAAATGTGTCTGAGAAAAAAAACTGTTTTAAAAAAATAAAATTTTTGCACATTTTTAGAACTGCACTTAAAACTCAGGTTTGTTTTGTTGCTGAAGATAACCCTCTCATTCAAATGAAACTGCTGGATTTGCATCACTAATTGATTGGAGAAAAACCTGTGGTAATGTTTTCCATGATTTCAGACTCAAAGATGAGAATGGACTTCTCTGGTCATTAGATCTATGAATCTATGAAAGATCTGAAGAAAAGTCTTATTTACATTCAGAGATCCTTTTGAACATCCCATAGACGAATTACCTAAAATAAATATACTAAAGGGGAGGAGGAAAGATTTAATTTTTCCATAAGGACAGAGAGAGATCTTTGCTTCTCAAAGTGAGTTAAAGGCTACAGAAGGGAAAACAGTGCTCATTTGCAACAAATTTCTGAGTTTTCTTTGTTTTTCTTTAAATAAAAATTTAAAATCTTGTGAATATGTCTAGATTTTCATCGCCTTTATTTTCTCTTTCTTATTCTCTCTCTTTGTCTTGTCAGATGTAACTAGCTAACTTGAACCTCATAAACTTTCCCTGGTGCAAAAAAATCAAGAAGTCTGCACGAAATATTCTGGTTTCTGTCAAAAAATGAATATATACAAGGTTTAGGGAGCAGTGTAGGACTAAAGGGGTGAATTATTTGAGGAGCTACAAGAAACTTCCCCCACATGTCTGATGAAGCCCATGCCAGTTAACTCCAAGATGGACCAGAAATTGGCCAAGGCCAAACCCATCCTCATCCTGCTGGAAGCACCTCTACATGAAAAAAAGATGGGGAAAAAGGGAAAAAAAATTAAAAAATATATATATAAAGCAGCTGTGCCTCTGCAGCCGATGGAGATCCAGAGGAGAACAGGGATTCACTTCCAGCCCCTGGAGAACCCCATGCTGGAGCAGGGGAATGTAAAATTAGGGCTGAGACCCTGTGGGAAACTTGTGCTGGAGCAGGACAAAATGTTTCATTAAAAGAAACAAACAGATGTCATTGTTCTGCAGACACCAGCTATGCATCAGGCACATAGAGTTTTCTTTTTTGCCCTCCTTCCCCAAGTATGTCCAGGCAAACAAATTCAGTGATTCAGCTTCCAAGGTCCTTTAGGCACACAAAGGCATTCATAAAACTCAAGAGGCACTGCATTATGGCACAGGGAAGGGAAAATGTTTTTAAGGTAGCAAATATAGATAGGTGTGGGTGTGGGCACCTCTTTTAAAATAAATTTTACATGGCATTGCACTTTTCTCTACTTATCTTTAAACATAATTTTTTTTTTTCTTTTTATTCTTCATGTTACCTGTATCAATCTCTGCTACTCAATGTGTTGAGGGGGTGGAGTGTTTACAAGGAAGAGTAATGAAGTTAGTGCAGGGTCTGGAGCACAATTCTGATGAGGAGCAGCAGAGGGGGCTCAGCCTGGACAAAAAGAGGCTCAGGGGGGACCTTCTTGCTCTCTACTACACCCCGAAAGGAGGTTGTAGCAAGATGGGATTCAGAATCTTCCAATCAGCAAGTGACACACCACTAGAAATAGCCTCAAGTTGTACCAGGAAAGGTTGAGGTAGGATTTTAGGAATATTTTTCTTTTTTTTTTGCCAAGAAGTTTATTTAACGCTGGAACAGACGGCCCAGGAAAGTGGTGAAATCATAATCCTGGAGGTACCTAAAATGTGCAGAGGTGGTGCTTAGAGATAAGATTTTGTGGTCAGTTTGGAAGCATTGGTTTTATGTTGGGTCTTGATGGTCTTGAAGTTCTTTTCCAACATAAATGATTGTATGATTCAGTAATATTTCCTCCTTTGCCCCTGATGCACTCCAGGAAAGAAAAGTGTAGTGGTTTAGATTTGCTAATTTCATTTCTCGGTCAACACACCAAATAAATGTCATGGTTTTAAAGCAGTCACTAAAAAAATCACTAGAAAACTTACTTATTTATTGCTGTGAGATATGGATTAGAACAAGAGCAGAACAGGCTTAAAACTTAAAAGGAATAAAGAGAGTTTATTAACAAAATCACAAGAATATGAAAACCAGAATAAACCTCCAAAAAACCCTTTTTCCTCCACTACCCAACCATTCCCTTTTTCACATGAGAACATAGAGACAAAAAAAAAAACAACTTTGGTGTTTCCAACAGTCCTAATTCTTGCTATAATCTTTCTATCAGTCTTTGTAGAGAAACAGAAGTCTTCTTCTGCTAATCTATGGAGTTTCTCACAAGAAAACTATTTCTGTTATAGTTTTCTATTTCTCTGATTCCAAATGCCCGAACACCTGTCATCAGTCCTCTCCTCCCATTTCACATCACTCTGAGGTGTGTATGGGCCATAAGTCTAGGGATGTCATTTTCAAGGATGAGTTACTCAAAGGCAAATGTTCTCTTCATCTCTCTCTGTGAGCCTCCCTGGAAAAAGAAGTTTTCTCTTTGCCTCAAGCAGCCCCAAATCTTCAACTATTACTTCTCTCCCCTCTGTTCCAGCACTTCACTGTATCACAATTAATTCACTTTTTGCTCAAAATTCACACTTTGAACACTCCATTCCTCCCAATATACTCTGTCATGAATTAAAGGAGTTTTTCCAGAACACTAATGTCCATCTCCATAGCTTTAACAGAAAAATATTTCAGATTATAAAGCATCTCCTTATTCTCTCTTCCCCATCTAAAACTTAACTCTTTTCTTCACTTTGATAGTTTTATGATGTCTTTTTCATGTTGATTGTCTCTCTGTCTCTCTGTCTCTCTGGGAAAAAGGAGTAATCTGTACGATTTATCCGGGTAGTAAAAGAGTTAAAGGCCTGGAAAGCTGCAGATGTTGATGGTGTCTGGTTTCAGTTCAGCAGCAGAAACTACAAACCAAGCCAGGCCGGCTCTGTTTCTCCCCCCCGCCCTCTGAGGCCTTGTCCGGCCTGGAGGGGGTGGCGAGGCCGAGACAGAGCCTTGTTACCTTTCACAGCCAGAAACCAAAGAGAACAAGAGAACTCTGGCTTTACATCTTAAGGTGGTGTTCACAGGTTGACCTCACTTCTCAATGGTTAAAACCACCGCCAATTCTCAGAAATGACTAGTAATTGGTCAAGAGAAAAAACTCCCATCAGCCTCTTGCAGCTTCAACTTCCCCCCAGCTCCTGAAGCTATCTTAAAGGTTGAGTCACCCCAGGACAAAAAGTTACCTAAAAAATTAGGAAATTCTTATATATGAAGCAGACATGTAATAATATGTACACAATTTGAATAGGAATTCATTGACCTAAACAAAGTAAGGAACTAAGTGACTTAAGGCCATTCCCATATTGCAAAGTTATTTCATTAAATAGTTATTTTATATAGATGTTACTTATGAGATTTACATAATTTAGGTAAGATTCTTTTACACTCTTGTATTCCTCCCCATTTGCCCTAGAGGAAGAACAAACAATTGAAATTTTTAAAGTTATCTTACAGTCCAACATTTTTGTTGTACAAACATCTACAAACTTTGTTTAGGTAATCTATTCTGTAATAACTGTGTATGCAAACACATGTTCAAGTTAGCTTGGCTTGTTTTATTAAATGAGTAACAATAAATTACCGTTTACTCCTTCACGTCATGCACCAAAAACAGGGTTTATACATTAACATGGACCTGAGGATTAAGATTAAACTGATGTTCTTTACCTCTTCAGCAATGTGTTCATTGCACCAATGGTCAGTCAATATGCTGTAACAAATGAAACCTCAGTCACAAAATTTGGATGGATGTTCTCATGATTTAACCCCAGCTGACAACTCAGCTCCATGCAGCCACCCTCACTCTTCCTTTGATGGGCTTGAGGGAGATAATGGGAAAAGTGAAAGTGAGGAATCCTTTGGGTTGAAATAAAGGCAGTTTAACAGGTAGAACAAAAGCAGCACACACAAGCAAAGGAAAACAAGGAATTCATCCACTACTTCCCATGGGTAGACCGGTGCTCAGCCATGAAATGAATAGGCAGAAAATGAACTCTATTCCAGCCAGACCCAGCCCAGATATGCATATTTGTTTTAACTACTGGTTCAGAGCAGGGCCTGTGAAGGGTTATTTTGAACTCTCCAGGAGTCAAAAAGTATGATGTGAAAATGCTTTTCAGTTCTTTTTTAATATACCTTTTTTATTTTTCTGGGCATCTGTGCCTCCTTTATTATGGGGACTAAATATGGTAAGATGAAATTGTGTTTATTTTACATTTCTGGACTGAAAGTCATTTATATTTTATCTTATGTGTATGGACAAGCCCAGAGTGCAATGACTTTTCCACACAAGAATGTTTTCATAATGGCAGAAGTGATGCTATTTTTACCACATATCTGGCATATGGTGAACCTTCCCAGAAATCTCAAGTCTAAACTTCTCACAAAGCCACAACCCACAAACAGTGGATTCACATGAAATAAATCGTGAATAAACACGTGTCTGGATTTTCATTTCTAGCCCTGAAAGTAATATCACCAGGAGAAAAAAATTTGTGTTTTGGTTGATCCATGGACTTCTTAAGTGAAGTTGAACAACACTGACTCTTGATACAAAATTTATTGAGTTCAATGAAAGCTCCAGTTTGAATTCGATAGCCAGATAATTTCATTATAGCTGAGCAAAGAAATAGTTACCCAAAAATGGGAGTGTTGGAAGGGAGAAAACTGATCAGAGACTCAGCTGAGTTCACCAGTATGCCAAACTCTAAGAATTAACAAATTAAAGATTTTTCTCCACACCGTCTGTTTTGGATATTCTGTTTAAAGTACAATTTTTAAAATGTCATTTACACAGCAACTTAAAAGCTGTATAACAAAACAAGTAGTTCACTCAGGAAAAATGGAGCATCAGGATGAAATAATTCTCTATAGTTTAACAGATCAGAGATCTGCCTCTCAGGACCGTATGTGCCAAGAAATTATCTAATAAGAACATGTAATCTGTCAGCAGTGCATTGAGGAAGGTTTATGCTAATAGTTTTGGTACAAGGTTTTCCTTCAGAACAGGCATAAATGGTGAGAAGTGGGAATCTTCACAAGTTTGAATGCTGAGCTGTTCACAGTATAATTCTGCTCATACCCAGAGATGGAGTCTTGGTCATTAATCAAATTCATTAATTCTTGAGAAATTTAAACACCTCTTAGAAGTGGTTGTGAGGGTTTATATATGTGGGCATCTTGTTCAGAAGCTAGATACAAATATATTTCCCAGATTAAGTCTCTAGTCTCTTTGTCATTTTCTTTGCTCATTGAGTTTGGTCTCATTTTGTGGATGCTCCAGAGCAGGGAATATCTTTGGGGGTTCTGTATTGACATGGAGTCTAGAACAGGGCAGTCATAGTCCAAAGTATACCCTCTTAGGGACTGTTACACAAACACATAAAGAATAATGACAATAATAAAAATGTCTACTAACATGCTAAATTAAGGAGAGCCACCTGCAGGTAGCTGATAATCATATTAAAGAAACTAGTGAACATCTGTAATTCTTTGTCCCCATTTATCACTTGGTGAAAGAGCTAGGTCCTAAATCCAGCCTTGGTTCATTGTGTGTATTGTAATAGCAGTGTGAAATAGGACTTAGGGAGCTGGGCATGGGGTCTGTGATAGCTTAGAATGTGTGACACTGGTGTAGACTGATTATGGCTGCTTTTTCTCCACTGCTTCTTCGTGCAGTTTGCAGAATTTCTGGGAAATGCAGAAGAAAAAAGAAAGAAAGAAAATAATAATGAAAAAAAAATTAAAAAAAGAAAGAAAATAAATTAATCAGACAATTGTTGAAATATTTGCATTTCTTATCTCATGTTAATAAGAAATGTCACCAACAATAATAAATACATACATACATAATGCAGAATAACACTCTATAAAGACGGTGGACTGTTTTATTTATTTATTTCTGATCACTTAAAGACTACTAATGTTGACTCTGACATTTGGAGATCATAAATTACTTTCTAGTAAGCAACACTCCTGCTTCTCATATTCACGGTTTAAAAATAAAAAATACATTCTTCTTTTTCCCTTTTTAATGGTTAATTAGGTCACTAATCAAAAGAAATTCTTAAGAGGAAAATGAAATGTTGACATTTTGCAATTATTTGCTACTGTGAATAATACATAAACACACTACTTATGGTTAAAGTGGCTTTCAAACCCTTTTTCTGCCATTAGGGCATGAACTGACTGCAGAATCAGTGTATTTTACTTGATATATTGCCACATTATCTACTTCAGTGCTTCCATTTAGTTTGGGTCACTTACATTTCATTATACTGTACCTTGGCTGAGTGCAATAAAAAAAAAAGTTTATTGCAACTGCAAGCTCCTAATTAAACATCAGCTGTAAACTGAGCTACCCATTACAGATTATATATATAAAAAGATTATATTCTTGGGAATCACTCTATCATGCAACATGATTAATATATATGTGTTCTTGTAAATAGGAGTTGATTTGCTATATACATAATGGATACGATTAGCTTTTTGTTGAGCCCCAAGACATCAAATATAAAGGGATATGTAGATTTCTCATCCAGCTATCTTGTTAAACATGATATAAGCATGTATATCCATACACAGATAACACATGCAGAGACATGTTCGGCTTATTACAGTGTTCTTAGCTTCTCTCACTGTGGGTACAGAGAGATTTGAACTTATAAATTCATGACCAGGGTAAAATTAACCTCATATTTGAGAGTGAAAATTGAGTTATGTAAGTAAGTTAAAAATTTCTCTTTCCTACAAAGAGAAGAAAATTGATCCTCAGAACTTTGTGTTTCGGAAAACACTGTAAGCATATTTCATAGCCTCTAGCAAAACTCAGATGGCTCTCGTGAAGGACACATTTGAAATTTACTTGTATTTAATATAGAAAAGCCTATTTTTAATTGCACCCTTCAAAATCAGTTTGGCCTAAACTTATATAATGAATAAATATTAGAATATTAGTTCTCTTGTTTTCCAGTTGAAGAAAATCTATTTGGTATAAAAAAAGAAGTTTGAAAAGTTTCAACTAATGGAAGTGCATGTCTTTAGACCAAAAAAAATTTGTAAATGAAATGCCAGTAAATTTGAATTTCTACTTCCATCTTTCTTACTATTTTAATATTTCCACCCAATTATGTCAGTATAAACTGTTGTTGGGATCGTGCAGAGAACCATTTTCAGCAACCAGTGTGTTTTCAGAAAATTTTTTTTGTGTTTTGTTGTTTGCAAAGTTTTTTATACAGATTTCTCAGAACTATGCACATTTTATCATGAAATGGAACATAGGTCAATTACATAATACAGGCTGAGAAAAGGGTGTTGAAAGAATCTTGACTGAAGTACATGATTCATCCCATTTAATTATAGTTCTAGTTAGTGAGAATGAGTGTTGCTGTCCTTGGACTTATACATTTACAATGCAAAGTGTAAATTTTTCTTGGACCCTTCAAATCTCAGGTGGAAAATACACATCCACACTACAAATTCAAATTGTTTGTATTTGTGATACAATAATCTGGACCAGCATATAAGAAAGTACAAAAATTCTGTTTACTGCATAGAAATCCAGCTTTTTTTTGTAATTTGAAGATGTGACAATGGGGTTTGGGTCACACTAATGTAGAAGCCTTAAAATGTGCTACACTGTGCACCAGTGCTCAGACAAACACAAAAATCCCCATGAAATATTTAACATCTGAAAATCAGATATTCAGTTATGTTCATTATCAGAAAAATTAGATAGAGTAACCACCAATAAATATTCATGCCATGGAAATTTGATACTAGGTATCTGCTGCTGACGTATTGTTCACAAAACTCAGGTGTATGAACACAAAATGGGATCATTTCAGAGACCTGTGCAGTCCAGTTTAGCTGGATAATCTTCCTTTCTCACTTTCTGCCCCCTATCCTGGAAAAGAGATTAAAAAAAAAAATAAAAAATTAAAAACCATCCTTTTCCCTGTGTGTTGGAAACATATCCATCCTTGCAAAAATAAAAGCCAAAGAGGCCTAAACTGAAGAAAAAGTAGATCAGGTATTGTTTATATGTTTATTACCATTCTAACACTTGCTCTTTTAGAGCACCATTCTATATAATCCACACAGAGACTGTTGGCATGATTTCCACACCCCACAGCTTTAATTGGTGTAAATTACATGAAGCTATTGAAGTTTCTCCATCTGAGAATCTGGCTCTGTTCTTCTTCAGGAGTGGAACTTTTAAAAGAGAAATAAGGGTTAAAAAAAGTGGTTGCTTTCATTAAGGTCTGTCTCAAACTAAAAGAAAGCTGTCATATTTAAAAACAAATAAGCAAACAAAATCCCCAAACATGGGGATTTTGCAGGCTCTCTCTCACAAAGATGCTGTAACAAAGACAACAGCTTGACAATAGCAGCTGCTGCATAGAGCAAAAATTAGAGAACAATGTCATTTTTAATGATTTTTTTAAATGAAAGAATTAAACTGAAATAAACGAGATGTCCTAGGTTTTTGGGGTTTTTTTAAGAATCTGTCTCTCTGTCTTAGTGTTTATAAGTGGCAATGCAGGCAGACGACAGGAACATATGCCAGGAAGACTGAAATAGACAAAGCAATAATGGAAGTGGGATTTTTTTTTTTTAATTATTTCTTAAAGTTTCATACAAGCCTATGCTTTTGGCATATTTGTATGAAACTTCTGAAAAAAAACCAAAAACACATATCTATCCATATGTAGAGACATGGACATTCCCACACTCGCAAAGAACAGGTTTATCTTTATATACACACAGTTTCACATTTATAAAGCATCATCCATAAAGATAAATACATACTCAAATATTATATACTTTAACATTAAGAAATTTATAGATGGAAAAGAACTCAGTTAATTTTAGAAAGAAACCTATAAACTAATGCATCATATAGCAAGAAAATATCAAATTCTATTTTGAGACTTATTTCTCAGCTTTTTTTTTTTTTTCTGAGTAACTTGCAAGAACAATTTAGATCATTTAGTTTCTTTCATAGTGCTCTAAAGCCTTATGTTTCTATCTGTCCTGCTGGATGTACAGAAAGGTCTCTTTTATAACAACTCAGTGCTATTCAGTGCAATTTCCTCACTTAAGGGCAGAAAATCTCCCTCAAGGAATAAAAGGTTCTTTTTTTAAATCTAATCTTTTCTTCCCTACACTTTCAGAAACTTAAAGGTTGCCTGAAAGTTATTTATTTGAGCCCAGTAAAGAACCACCACTATTATCCTCCTCTCAATTAACACGTAAAAATTGTGTTTGGATTTATTCATTTTGGATTATTTGTATATATATCAATAAATTTATTTGATCTACTTAAAAATAGTATAAGGAGGTAAAATGTGATTTCTAAAAACATTTTTTTAAAATAATCAAAGACTCCTATTATGTACTTTTCATAATTGTGTTGCTTCAGTTTATTCAACTTAAAAATAAAAAAATAAGCTGAAGTCAATGGAGTTCAATTCCCTAAATTTCACATTTCCTATGCTCATTTTGTGTATTAGATGAGAATACAGGGGGTAAAAACTGTGTGAGTTTAATATAAGAAAGCCCAAAAACGTTATTATTTTTTATTAAGCGTAAACGGTATCCAAACAACAAGGTATCAAAACTACTTTGAAACATGACATAAATTATTGTCAGAGAAGTTCATTACTTCTACCCATAAAAGCACAGCAAGACTTAGTTCTAACATTAGTCGGGGTTTGTGCTTTCAAAAGATTAATTAAATGAGGCAAAAGTTGTACTTCTTTCCTATTAGCACTCCCTGAATCCTCTCAGTCATACAGGGGGAACCTCTATGTCCTTATATTGCATCGTCATTGTTTGGTGTACAACTCCAGCCATGGGTATAATTTTCTTTTCCCTTCCCTTCCCTTCCCTTCCCTTCCCTTCCCTTCCCTTCCCTTCCCTTCCCTTCCCTTC
>NC_031799.1:4927208-4972104 GCF_001522545.3 Parus major | reverse complement strand
CCTTCCCGAGCCTTCCTGAGCCTTCCCCAGCTAAGAGTCTGAACATTTTGAAAAAGACACACTTGCTCCTAGACAAAATTCCCCCAGATAAAGCCCAAAATAAAAGCAGAGAAACAGAGACAAGAAAATGTTTCAACACAGGATGACCTTTTGTGGGAAGAGGGGGGAGATGGGATTTTTCACGCACTTCAATCTCAGCATTGCTAGGTGAGTTTTAACTCTTCATTTTCTCCACATCTTTACCTTCTTTTTTTCTCAGTAACACCAGGGAGCCTTTTCCTGTCTGGGGTTCTCCTCATTGCCCTTTTCCTTGACTTTGTCTTGTCACTCCGACCATAGTCTTGTTCTGCCAGATATGTTTCATTTTCTGCATGACTTCCCCTGGATGGGCATTTCAAGCTGTGATTTCTAAGCTTGATCTCACACTGTAGATCCTGTTATCTCAGTAAAAAGCTTTAAAGTTCAAAGTGAGTTGGATGAACAATACTTTAAAAGGAGTGTAAAGTCTAAACATCCTCCTCTGTGTGGGAGGATTTCAGAAAAAAAATAATCTGTTGTTTGCATGCTTTTATATGGAGAGAGAAGAATTAACAACCGAGGTGCCAGCCTGGGGTAAAAATGTTATAAAGTGTTATTAATAGGGCTGAGGAAGTGTTTGTAGCTGTGCTTCTCTATCCACACCAAGTTGCCGTGGGGCTCTTGCCATTCATGTCCCCAAAGCTTTCCTTACCAGCTGAGTTTATTCCAATGCCATTGAACTACATAGCAGTTTACCAGTTTACTTAAGCAGAAAAAACATGGACTAAGTAGTATAATATTAGTAGCCACACAAAGGAACTAAATAGTCCCTGGTCCAAGAAAAAGGATGATGTTTCTGCATTTCGCACAGATGTCTGTTCAGCTCTCCTCCACCTGGGCTCCCTGGAACTTGCCCAGCTCTATGGGGATTTTTGATAGTCTGTCTAGGACAGACAGACCAGGACGTGTGTACATGAAAGGTCTGTTTTTGCTTGCTGTCATGGATTGTGTTGGTATTCAAGATTTTCTGGCAGTACACCCAAACAAGACCACCTCCCCTACAGCAACTAACCCTGGCTTTCCCCTGGTGTTTAAAAAGGTATCTTCAGAAATGTGATCAGTGGTTTTGATATCTGTGGACAGAGAGCTAATCTGTGGACAGATTATAATTTCCTTGAACACATACTGGGGGTATGTTAGAATACCAAGAGAAAAATATCTCTGATTTTTCAGGAAACTTTTTCTGGAGTAGGGGGCAATTTATTCTGTCTAACATGAGCCATTTAAAAGTTATGAGAATAGTGTCATAAATAAGAGGAGATGTGACAGAATTTTTTTAGAAGGGTTTCTTTTAAAGCAGTCTTTTTCCAAATAATTCACTGGTAGTACCACATATCCCACTAAACTACACATAAATTAACCTGGTTGTAAAAATTTTTACACAAAGAATTGAGCTCTAAATATAAGAAAGTTTATACAGCAAAAATTGCAGAGGTGACAAAGAAATTTAAGATCTAGCTCTGTAATACACAACCTGGGTGGCAAACATCTTGTGGTATCCCTATGACTTATTCATGAGACATTACTTGGTTGGCAAACACATACTCTAGAAACATATGTTTTAAAAGGGGAGAGGATTTAATTTTTTGTCCAGTTATTTATTTAATTATCCCTTGATATTTTAAATATAGAGGAATAATGAGTTTGAACTCATTTAAAGCTTTCAGGACAAAATGGTGCCTGGCCTGGGTAATGATTGAGTCTGTGCAGCCTATCACGGGTGCTTCATCCCAAAACCCAGGTGATCACGGTCCCCATGGTATGGTGGTGAGGCCATCATATCATGCAGCTGTGCAGTCCTTCCTTTTTCAGCCTTTCTTTCCATTTATTTTTTTTTCTTTTTCCCCTTCCAACTTATGCTAGGGAAGATACAGGAGAGCAGCAAAGGGACACAATTTTGTTTCTCGAGATAATAATTCAAAACTGCATTATAGCTGTCTTCGCTGGGGATGCATGCAGTGCATGGCATTGCATTGCATTGCATACTTAGTCCTGTTTTTATTCTGACAGGGAATTGTCTGGATTGAACAAAGGCTCCTCTTTAGACCATGGCATCACAGATATTTTTGCTATAGAAAAAAGAAATGTTGATGGCAGAGAGTAGGGCACATCATCATCTCGTTCTCAAATATATCTGGGATGTTCCTAGGACCAGCCTATATTCTTCCCAGGGCATTCTGTAATGCAATTTTCAGAGAGAGATGATGCACTAAATGGATCTTTCATTTGACTCATTACAGCAATTCTTACATTATTATGGCAAAAGAGCAGAGTAATAGACAACCAGTGTGCTTAGGCTTGTTTGTGAAAACTATTTGGTGATAATTTACCGAAAGTAAATATAATTCTCATGAAGATACTGAATCACAACAGCACAAAGGCAGCAGAGTTGCATATAGAAACAGCAACCTGGATTTGTAACAAATACTGTTTGTAAAAGGGATCGGGATTTGGACAAGTTGTGTCTCAAATCACTGCTTTCCTTTTGCAGACATATTCATTTATCTCAGCCTCAAAAGTGAGAAAAATAAGAAAGCTTTATACAGATTCCTTGTCTTTTCTGTATGCTAAGAAAACTCTGTATATGCAGAAAAACTGCAATGGACTCTAAAGCAAAGGGGTTTTTTGTTGTTTTTGGTTTTTTTTTTGTTGTTGTTGTTTGTTTTGGGTTTTTTGTTTTGTTTTGTTTTGTTTTTATGTTCAAAATTTCCTCATTTCTGTTCTTAAGTTACGTTTTACAACAGTGAAAGCAATTAAACCTTCATTGTCCAAGCTTTCCAGTCAGCATGGCAATACTGTCATGTACCCATTTCATTTGGGAATAAACTAATTCTCAATCACATGGCTAAACAGATAAATGCTGCTCCTTAGGTTAATCTTGTTTTATTATTGAGTGACATTCAGATGTATGCTCTGTTCAGAGCTGTGGACTCTCCTTAGTTAAATATCTTTTGTAAATAACCGTGACTTGCTAAAGAGAAAAACAGTTAGAAAATTCTGAGAAACACAAAGAAAAAGAGGAACAAAACAGCAATCGTTAATTTTTCAGTTCTTGTGATTCAGAGGAGAAAAATCAGGATGTACTGCATGCTGTTTAATTTGTAGTTAATGACATTCATTATAATGACACATTAGACATTCAGAGCTTTGTCTTCTATTGTTTTAGTTTTTTAAGGGTTTTTTAGAATGTTGATATATTCAGGTTTTGAAACTCAGTAGACTTGCATTATGTTATTTTATTTTATAATAGAATGCTTGCATTATTTTGGCAAAAGGGAAGTCTATTTCTCACAAAGCAAATTCCAGATTCCAGTGAGGAGCGAATTCCAGATTCCAGTGAGGAGCGAATTCCAGATTCCAGTGAGGGAGTGGTTGGATCCATATTAGGTAAAAATGGTAACCTCACTTACAAGGAAACCACAAAGGCAGTTGTTTTCCTGTTTTTTTCATTAGGTACAGACAATGTGCCCATGCCATTGCTGAACAAAGGAGAACGCTGCAAATTTAACCTTGGTACTTGCTTTGTCTCCTACAGACAATTTGGTCATTGGAAAAGAAATGTGAGCCTTTTTTATAAGAATGTTTCAGAAATCTATTTTAGAAAATATTGTTTGCAGTTTCTTGTCTGTTTTGAACAGTGGTCTGATAGGAAGAGATGCTTAAAACTCATTTCTAAAGTGGAAAGGGTAGAAGTTCTGGCACTTGACCCTTCAGGAATTATAATGATGTTGAATACATTCTTAAAAGCTGTTCTGCTAATTCAGATAATAAAGATTTTTCAGAAGATCCACAAAAGGAAAACTAGGAGCAGCAGAAATCGAGTAAACTTTTGTCATATTTGAGTAATGCATCAGAAGTGGCAAACTCAGTGATTCTGTAAGTAGATGAAGCATCCCAATAGAGGCAGCATACCAGAGGAAAAAGAGAAACAGTGGATGGGAATACTGTGCTGATATCTGAAAGGAATCTTTTGAAACAGAGGTTTTCAGTTGCACAGAAACCATTTATTTGTAAGTTTAGCATTGGTTTGCTCTGCTTAGCAAGACAGGTGAAAACAGAGACACTGAAAGGAAGAATTAGAAATAGCTTTACAAAGAATTTTTAAAAAGTAATATCCTGTTTGAATGCTTCATCTGAGAGCTGCATCTTCTCATTTTCTCCACATGATGCACAGGAGTGAGAAAATGATGATTTTTATACCCTAAATACTCTAAAAAATGGGTACATGGAGATCCAGTTAACTGAAACTTGCAAAATACCCTAAATTTTCAAGTTTGTGTATGGAGTCATTCGTAATAGGTTTACAGAGATGGGGTTCTGCCACAGTTTCCTTTTTAGCGATTTGATTTCCCTGTGATATCAGTCAACAGATGAACTGCTTTCAGGGTGAAAATCTGTTAGCACCTGACTGTGGCAGTAACCTCTGGTTTCCTTATAGCTGATGGTTCTTTCCAGCAATTCCGACTCTCAGCAGCCTGGCCTGGCAGTTCCCATGTGAAGAGATGGAGAAGGACATGCTGACACACTGGCAAAAGGAGAGGTCTTTAAAATAAACAGCCTTCCTCCAATTCTCCTCTGGATACAGCTGCCCCATAGGGACTGGCAACATGTTCCTGAATTAAGTATCTCACCAACATCAGCTACTGCCAGAGGATCAGGTGCCAATATGGCTCATGAGAGAGACCAGACTTTCTCTTTTTTTTTTTTTTTTTTTTTCTTCTTGAAATCAAGGAATAAACTGCTTTAAGAGGCAGCAGCTCCTGTCTGGCACTCAAATTAATGTGGCAAACTGCCATGATTTCAATATTGATTTACAACTATATCCCAGTTCATAAACCTGTAATAGTGACTTCTGCTGTCATATTATATGTGTGTAGTCAAGAAAAAGTGTTTTTAAGTCATAAAACAATAATTTGGGAAATGAAAATGTTAGGAATCATCAATGTGTTGAACTAAACCACATAAGCATTAAATTTCTGACTGATGTATGTTTCTAGTATTGTCAGTACTAAAAGAGTAGCTGCACACCATGCAATTTTTAATAAAAAATATTTAGAGAAGTGAATTTTAATCAAGAGATTTGACTCTATTCCCTCTAGATTTGACCTTTTTCAAAGACTGTGATTTTATCTGTTGCTATGAAATGTAAAGCAAAAACCAAGAGAAATAGAGACTTTTGCCTGGTCCATATGTATACATAAGACTACTGTTCTGATCTGGAAGCATTTTACAATATTTTCTCCTTGAATAATGTTATAAGAGAGGAGGGACAAATGACTTCATTGTTAACAAAACTAATTTCAAACTCTTCTCTTTGATCCAGTGATGAGGTCTGTTATGATTACTGAGGGATACATTAATTAATGTGCTGAAACTCAATAGAGTAAGTAAAGCAACTATTGATTAGCTTTTGGGAACATGAACACACTGGAGGGAAGTCTAGACATAACGCTTATTATAAACAAATACTGCAGTATTCCACAGCAGAATATATAATAATGTGGCTTCCGATAGTATTTAGAGCCATTGCCATAGAATATTGTCGTGGGGTTTGTGAAGAGAAATGCAGAGAAACCTGACAAGCTCAGAAACCCATCTTCTTCTGTTTCTGTGGAACTAATACCAACTGATGAACTGTCAATGCTGTCTATTATTTACTTTCTAGCCATATGTTTTAAAAGTTTTTAGCTTTTTTTCCTGGGGTTTTCTTGTTTTGTTTTAAAACTTGCAGCCTCGTGCTGTAACTTTAAAGGCTCCTTTCTTAAGGGTAGATTTGTTCAAGAGAAGAGTGTGCATCCAGTTGAACTGAACATGGTTATTTCTCAACAGTCACTGATTTCATTTGTCACTTTATTGCTTCAGTCAGGGGAGTGGATTAAGGCACAGGATGTCACTGCCACTTTAAGAGAGCATCCTTTTTGAAAAGCCAGTATATTGTTTGGTGTTTATTTGAATAAAAAGCTCTTCTACAAAATGTGAGTTGCTTCCTGAGAGGAGGCAGAAGCTGAATAGTATTTTTCATGGGAAAGGGAGTGATTTAGTGCACTGAGTCACCCAAGGAATTTGCTACATTCCACTCATTCCCGTGCAGAAATGAAAGGATGTGGCCTCATTGTAGTCAAACCGATAAAGCATATTGACACCCAGGAGAACAACTGTTCAGCAGTGTTACTGGTCATATTGACCACTAAAAGATTTATAATATTAAAAAGTCTACTACAGATCACTTCAAGATTTACATTATATTGACTAATAGATAGCAATGAACAAATTCTTTCAGGACAAAATTGGCTGTTCCAGTTCTGTTTGGCTACAGCAATAATTTTCTGTTATGCCTGCTGTTTGTGTTAGCTGTAAAGAAAGCATGTTGGGATTGAAGTAACTTGTCTTTTTCACAGGTATTTCCTGACTAGAAATCCACGCTCAGGTTAGTATTTTCTGTTTTGTTACCATCACACATTTTTCACTGACCACTGAATTAAAAGCACTTCATTACTAAAGTATAAATATTATTGGACACTGTTTCAAAATTTTATTTCTTTCAATAACTTTACATATTGTTTTATTAGTTTGGTTGTTTGGGGTTTTTTTCTCCATTATTTGCTTTTATCTGGACACTGAAGATTTATATGACTAAACACCTATCTGAAGTACCTAAGTGGAGGTTTTTAAAAGTGATATCTTTTATATTGAAAGAAACTAACAACTGAAGAAATAGTGGAGTAGTCTCACAAAAGGCTTATTTCCATATTTAAATCCATATTTAATACAAACGTCTAAACTGATATAAAATCCACAGTAAGATATAGTAATCAAATCATATAAACTTGTTGCATTAAAAAAAAATAAGTCTCATTAACTGGATTCAAACTTGAGACATATTTTACATAACTACAAGCCACTTGATTAAAACTTCCCATTAACCTTCCAAATAATATCAAAAGAAAAACTAGGCTAGAAAAGGGAAAATCAATGTAAAAGCACTGTGGATGTTCTTGAGAGAGGTTTTGCACATGTTATGGTTATGTTAGATAAGCTTTTCTTTTAGAAGGGAAAGTCATCATACAGAAACATTTGCAATTTTAATATCATACAGCAGGGTCAGGCAATAGAACCTTCTGTCACAGGTCAATCACCTTAAAATAGGTGCAAGTGTGCAGAGTGCAAAGATGAAAGCCTCAAAATGAATAAAAGATAGTAAGAGTCACAGAATCACAGAATCATAGAATTATTTAGGTTGGAGAAGACCTGACTTTTTGCAAGCACCCTTTCTGCTGAGGGATTGAGGCAATGTTTCTGGAATAAAGTCCTTGAATGTGAAATCATCTCTTGTTTCAAACCCACTCTGCAAGAGGTTCATCCAAACTTGAACTCTTTGAATTTTTGACAACAGATTTGTGTTTTGTCTGTATTGCAATTATATTGCAGTACCTTTAATTCAACAGGAGTAGGGAGATCTTAATTAAAAATAAGTAGGTAAAAAAAGCCAGAATTTTACTTTCAAGCTAACTTCAAAATCCTTGATATTGCTTATTTCATTTCTGCATCCTGTGATGCCCCATATGTTGTAAAGCTTATCTTTTTTTTCTACTAAAACAGGCTATTCTGTAGATTATAATGTTATTTTCATTTTCATTGTACAGAAAGAAATTCTTCCTTTTCTCAGTAAATACATCAGTTTCTTTGCTCTATAAAAGCACTATTTTAGTAGTTCAAGAGGCCTATTCAATTAGACTTGAGAAATGCTTTTATTTATTACTTTATCCTTTTTTAAATGACTTTTTTTTTCTCTGAAAATGAAAAAAAAAATTGGACAGTTAACAAGGGAATTGAAGTCCTTTTTCTGCTTCACTAGGGGAGAGTCACAGATAGCAAGGTTCTGTCTCTACACTGTTCCACTCCTTCGTTAAGAGAATTATATCAATATTTTCTGGTATCAAAAGTAATCTTTTGTCTGTGTCAAAGAAGGTAATACCACTTTTGAAAATGCTGATTTTCTTTTTTTTTTAAATTTAATTTTCCTTGGATATTTGTGGTTACTTCTCTGTGTTTGAGGCTATTGTTGGAACATCAAGATCAAGCTCTTCCACACATGGTAATGGTGATCATTTCCCTCATCCCATACTGGATTATAAAGAACTCTCTGAGGTAAAAGATTTAGCTATATTTAAATAGTTTTATTATATGGTAACACTGTCGTATTTATACACGAAATTTTAGTGAAGCTTGTGAAACAAAAAATCATCAGTGAGCCATGGCAGAAAATGCACAAAAAGCCCTACTACATAACTGATGTTTCAGAGCTCAAGGAGTAACAGAAATAACTGTTTTCCAGAGAAATTTGGAGTATTTTTGCTTTTATTTGAATTTGTGTGTGTGTATTACTCTCCTAATCTTTGGGGATCCCAGTGATACAACACCTGAAATCTCCTAAATCTTAGCCCCATCTCTGCATCATTTTTGAGAGGTCTAAAGTTGTGCAAAAAAGAAGCCCTAAATATGCACATATCCAAGCTCCTCTTCACTAAAGAGAAATGATTCTCATATCTCAAAGTGACAGCCATCTCTAGAAATCACAGTGACCTATTCATTAAAGACCTGGGTCCCATGTGCATGGTAGAATTCATTAAATGATGTTATTCTCTGAGCAAATGCTATAAAACTCCGTGGTCTGACATTCATAAATATTTGTGTCGGGCAATTACCTGGTAAAACGTCAACATATTGAAGAAGAAAAATTAAAATAAAGTCAATGTTTTTTGTTTGGTTTGTTCTGATTTTTTTTTGTTGTTGTTGTTTTTTGTTGTTTTGTTTTTCTTCAAGGAGATTTGACTTCTGTCATTCAAGTTTAGAGTCCTGCTCCTTTTGCATGAAGAATGGGATAAGCTCTCACATCAAAAATATCATCCCAGCCAAGGTCATTTAATTCCATGGAATCAGAGCTGAGGCTTCAGCACACGGAGACGTTTATAGCCCGCTGTCATTCTGGCAGGTGACAGAAATGGAGGGTGGAGCAGGTGCCGAGCAGAATTGTCATATTTTCATAGCAAGGCCGGAGAGCTCTGTGATTTATGGATGCTCAATGTACAACGGTGACGCCCCACAAGTGAATACACAAGTTGCAAATCTGTAAACAGCTACGGTGGGAATTTGCTAATCCCTGCTTGCTGTAGCTCATTCTGCACAGGTCCTCAAGCTTTGTATAAGAAAGTTTTGACATTGTGCTCTGTAAAAACACATGCAGCATCTTGCCAGGGCTTGTCAGCAAGGACAATAACACATTTTACTAAGTCTGTAAAGCCTATCATTGTTCATAATGTCACACTGTTGAGAACTGGAAAAGCAGAACTAATAAGGAACAATTTCTAGAACAATTTCTAATGTTCCTTGAAAAGCAAATGTGTAGTTTTACTTATTATGTTGAATCAAGGTAAGCCGAAGCTCTGAATAAAACTAAAGACTAACAGCTTTTTTTCCATACTGAACAGACAATAAACCTGTCATAGCTGGTATCCAGGTATCCTGTTTAGCTGGGAACAGATATTTCTTTCTTTATTTTTTAGTCCTTACCAACTATTACCTTTTTTTATATATTTTAAAGGAAGATACGGTCAGAGCCTTTCATTATTAACAGAAATGTAAAAGTTAAGGAAAATTAAACTGAAGTTTAAAAAAAATAAATCTGCTGTGTCTTAAAAGAAAATATTAGGGTTTTTTTCACTCAGAAATGTCTATTCACAGAGAAAGACCATTGATAAATATGATTTTTAACTGAGAAATTTCCTAAAAAATGACCATGCCTACGTAGATGTTCTTTTTGACACAACAGATTAAAAAATTCTATGACATAGTGTATCCTGAAGTTTACAGGAGTTTCATCAACATATCTAGAAGTTCAATTCCTTGGAAATTGGGCCTAGAATCACTGCAACCCTTGAATCCTGAAAACTGATGCTATTTCAGAGAAAGGTCTTTAAAATATTTTCAGAACATCTGTTGAAAAAAAAAGCTATCAAAAACCCAAAACAGCTTTCCAAGTTTCTATCACTGAAAGATATTTATTAGCAGCTAAGGATAGTTCCCTGGTCCATGGGTGGACCTGGTGTTACTCAGTAGAACCAGTAAATTTCAAATAATTTCCAGAAACTTTGCAACCTATGAGCTCTACAAGATTGAAAACATCATGATTGGAGCTCTTCTTGGAGAGGGAGAAAAACCAAGGAGAAAAAACATGTTGTTTGGCTCCTGTTCTATCACAGTAGAACCCAACCCAACTAGTTTACATGGCTAGCTTAGAACTGGCCTCATGGATATCCTCAGTATCTCATTAATCCAAAGTACCTAGTTCTCCATAAATATCAAATGGAGGTGATGAAAGGAAAATGCCTCTGAAAGCCATCACAGGCTTTTGGTCTATCTATTGTAGCTCCTCCCTCACCACACTGGCTATGCAAGAGATGGTTTTCCTTCACAGCATGATGCATTCAGTGCCCAGGAAGCATTAGCCTTTCCCATCAGAGCTGTTTCTTTGAAGCTCTGCCACAATCTCCAGTTGCAATTCTCTGTCTTTGAATGGGGGATGCAAATTCCATCCCTTTCACACTGAGCAGATCAGCCTCCAGGCACTCCAGTAAGAGCACTGTCATTCAGAGGAGGGGGCAACACACCTTCAGTCAGGGCTGAATTTTGACTCTCACTGGGGAATTCCTTAAAGGTTTGTGCCTGTAAATTTAGGCTGCATTGCAGTGAACGAATCTTTCACAAAGGATTTCACCAACCATTTAGGATGTGAATTTCAGCATCTACATCTGGGCATCCAAGGAACTCAAAGGGTGATTAGTGATGCACCTATGGATTAACAAATCTGGGGGTTAGACAGTGAAGAAAACAGTCTGGATTGCTGCTTGGGAGTTTGCTTGCATCTCAGTTAAAGAGGGGGATAAGAAAAAGAGATAGAGTCCTTAGGGTATGATGCTGTCTTTACATATGGCACAGTTCCTTAAATTTGTACTTGTGTAGGACAGGCACAGTTAACAGTTTCAGAGAGGTTTCATGTCCTGCTTCCAATTGCACAGCTTGGATGTTATCCTTATGGACGTGTTTGCTTTCAGAACTTTACATGAAGGAAATTTCAAATGCAAATGTATTGTCATCTTGTTCTAAATATTGTCCCTAAATGTGGGAAGCCACATCTCTAGTGGGATTGTGTACATTTCACTCTGAGAAAAAACCCTCACTTTTTATACTTATTTTAAAATACTTGCTTGAAAACATATTTTATAATTATATTTTTTAATTGCTTCTGGTGGTTCATGTACCTTTTACCCTTTGAGAAAAATTCAGAGCTTTTCAAATTGTTGGTGTTTGTTGATTTCTCTCCAAAGCATATATGTTCATATGGAGTAAAGCATTCTTTATTAGACTGATAAACAAGTTATTCATTTGACCCTCAAAAAAAGAAGAAAAACTTCCTTGATGATATACCTTGAAACATACAGCAATTTGATCAAAAAATACTCTGATGATACTTTCATGGCTGCAATTAATGTTTTTTTTTTCCCTCTTCTCTATTTTAAAACATATTGAAGATTTATTTGCTATAGTATTAAGTTTCAAATCCTAACCATTTCTAGCCCAGTACTTCTAGTGATACAGTCCTTTGACTCAAAAGTCTCATTGCCAGATATCAAATCAACATGTGCCTTTATGACTCAAGATTTATGTGTGGGATGATGATTGAATTCATAATTTAGAGGGGCATCTGTCTAAATAGATCTTTACTTATAACCATGAAAAATAATCTTGCCATGTTCCTTTTTATACAAAGGGGAAAAAATTAAATCAAGAAAATAGATCTTTAAGAAACTGTTATTCATACATATATTCTTCATATGGACACCCCTCAAAGGCTCCCTCCCTCCACAGATGCACACACAAATGAATTTGTGTAAAACTGCTGTCCATGTCATTTTGTGTACCTTACATATAAAAGTAATTTACATAAGTTTTAAGTTTCCTTTTATCCCAGCAGTGATGCAATGAAGTAAGCCCCAGAGGGCCTTAGTATAAATGAAAGCTTATAGTTTAAGTGTTATTAATTAAATTGCTCTTCAACCAGGTTATACTTGGAGCTACTCATACTTTGCATACGTGAAAAGACACTGTGTTAAAATCCACATCAATAACTACATCCTGAATTAATTTCTCATGCTTTATAAACAGCGAAAGGAATTGATAGGCATTTCTGACTTTGCCTTTTTTCCTCATTTCTTTTCTCGCAAATCCTTTTTGGAAACCCAAAGGCTGACATTGTTTTTCTTCATAATGATTTTTTTTTGATATTGTGAGTAATTTTGCAGTACCGTGCATATTGCACAATTGCCAGAAAAGACGAGGAATTAGGCATGTCTTCCAGTCTTGTGGTGCTGTGTATCCACAGCAAGTGCCTCTGTGATGGGTGTCGTGGCTTCCATGTTCCATTTCGCAACTGCCACTTTTGATGTTCTCACTTCACTTCTTCCCATTCCTTTCTTCACCTAAAAAAAAAGGGGAGGTTATTGTTTTTAATTATTTCCATGCAAATTAGAAACTGACAGTGAAAGTGAGCCTGTCTTTGCAAACATAGAGCCAATATCAATGTGTAGGAATGAAAAAGAAAATTACTTGAGTTAAAATTCAGGAGACATGAGACTAAGATCTCATGGGAATTAAAATTGGGTTTTAGCTTACAATAAGTTCAAAAGAAGAAAGATGAAACTCAAGTAAAAAATTATCCTAAAAATGTGTGCCATATGCTTCAAGATTTTGAACATTTTTTCTTTTTGAAAGATACCTGCAGCATAATTTCAGTACAGACTCACTAGCTGTGTCTAAAGGGTTTGGGGATTACCCAGCTGCATGGTCAAAGGATTACATCTGAGAAAAGGCCGTAACAGATTTACTTCAGACTGCCTCTGAAACTCATATATTCAGCTGTTCCAGTGCTGGAAACTCCTCCTGGGAAAAGATGAATGCCAGCAACATGCATACAGATTTAAAGTGCATTTACTATTTTACCCCTTAGATTTCCACTTTGGGAAGACATTTGATTTGTGGATATCAGTCCTGCCTCAATGGTACCATTGATATTACAGGAGACATTGCTTCATCTCGAAGCTTTGATTTGGTTCTGGGTTGAGGCACCTCAGGCTTTCATCAGAAGACACCAAAAGATATTCCAGATGTTTTTTCTCTCCCCATACTGCACCCAGTATAAGGATTGTTATCTGCATGAGTAACATTTCCATGTTAATTTCCAGCATAAATGGAAGGAGAGTTTCACACTCCATCATCAGGCCTGAAAATGAGAGGGAGCAAACCAAGATAAACACTGACTGTTAAATGCCCTAAGCAGAGAGCAAGGAGGAGGGAAAAGATAGAGTGGGTAGAAATGTGGCTTATTTTAAAACTTAATTTAATAAATTGTGCTAAAGATTTCAGCTAAAGATGCTGAAAAATGCATTTAGCTCTCACCCTCCAGGACCCTACATTGTGAACTAGCATCTAGCCATAATGGGGTTTCTGCTTCATCAACTACAATAATTATTTTTCTTGATTTTCCTTGGTCATTTTATACAAAAATTACTCAGTGTGTATATGTATGTGCATGTGCTTTTGTGTGCATTTCCTTCGATTTCTTTTTCTTACCGATTTTTCATTCCTATCAAAAACAGAACTCATACAAGACTAAACACACCAAGATTATTTAAGACACATCTTGATGACTGACCTTGTAAATATTTCTTACAAGGAAGCACAGCCTTTTGGACTGTGCTCACTTCGGACCCTTTTCCTAGACACTTTACAGAGAATTAGGGTGCCATGGAGCACGAGGTCCATGCTTGTTTTATGTGGCTTCACTTTGTACAGCAGATAGCATACCTGCTGTCACCAGATGCATTGTGCAAAGATTAAGCAAGGCCTCAGGGTCTTAGCAGTGCTCAGCAGAATTCAGGCTTGGATTGGTGTATTTGGGACTTTAAAGGCAAGTTGTGTCAAGCACTTAAAATCATCAGCTATTTTTTTCACTCGATTCTCTCAAGAAGTGGGTGACTGTTGGTTGGGAAGTGGCTCTCTGTTTTCCCTTCTCCCTGTCCAGAATCTCAATCAGACATTTTGCTCCATTTAAATGCTGGTCATGTTCCAAGAATCTCAGGTTTTTTGCTTTCTCCAACGAGACACACTAGTGCACAGGGTCTTGAGGATGTGTGAGTGTATACGCACTAAAAAAAAAAACCCAAAAAACCTAAACAACACAAAACCACAACCTAACAACATACTGATTTGGATCATGCTGTGATGTGTGTTTATATCTTTTTGATCTATATTTTCTTTTATTAACCATCCCCTTGCCCTGTATCTGAGAGTGTTAGCTACTGTTTCTCAATTACACCCACTGGTAAAACCTGCCCTGTGGGGTTTCTCGCAGCAGTTGCCCTTCTAGCGTCAGCTCAGCAGATGAAAAGCAGATGGAAAATTCCAGGGGTTCAGGTCTGAATGTTTCAATCATAAGTTAGCATAACATGGACTGGTGAGAGCTGTGTTTTGAGTCTGCTATGCAAAATGAGGCAGCTGCACTCTAGCGAAGATGTTTGCACGGGAGGCTTAGCTCTGGAAAGTAGGAACAACAAATAAAGGATTCAAGGAATTCACACTCAAAGAGAGAGAAAAAAATAAAAAAAGGAAAAGGTGAGTACTGGGGTTATGAGTAGCAGAGACAATTTTCCTCAACCAGGGTTCTTTTAAATCAGGCTTGCTTTTGTGTGGGGAGAAACCATACCAATTAATGGACATCCTTTAGCTGAGGAATTTACATTCAGCTTCAGCATGAGACTGAACCTTCAATAAAAGAAGGTATAGTCTATTTAAGCATCATCCTGAACTTTTCTCTCTCCCCCCTACCCTTCCTCTTCACTGAGTGCAAAGAAGGTCTGAAGTTCCCTGAATTAGATATCTCTGTAGATGCCTTGAAGAAACAAACTGGCTTCATTTTTAGTAAATTGTCAAAGCACACAAGAAGAGACCCAGGACAGCAGATGGGGGATGACCTGAGTTTGAAATCAATCCAGAACAGAGTTAAAAGTCCTGTTAAGGACATCTTCTCCATATTGGAGTCAAATTTGGACCACTCATTACCTCCAAAATTAAGACTACTGACAATTTTTGTCCAAACTGAAGGCTGATGCTTATGAAGTCCTCAAATTACCTCCCACACAAGTTCCTCATTCCTATTAATTTTATTTATGTATTTAAATAGTTGCTCACTGGGATACTCTCATCAGATGCACATTTTGCTTTTGGGAGAGCTCCCAGGGGAGAGACAGTCAGAGAGTATTACCACAGCCTTCTTCATCACAACACAAACAATATCCTGCAGCATAACTCAATCTAAGCTAGCAGGCAGCTGCACAGAACAGTCCCCCTATCAATTAATTTTAATATTAATACTTAGCACGTACAAAATATGTTTCAACTGCAAAGCACTTTTTGAACAGAGAGGGCCAGCTCGTCTGCCCCAGTGTGGCCGTATTTGATAAAATGATGTTGAAAAAAACTGTATTGCAAACACCATTCTGCATCTCTCGTGTCTTCCTTTTTCTCCACCCAGACTTGGAGTGATTTCACTCCTGTTTTTCCATTTTGTTGGACAATATGCAGCCACCTCAACAACTTACCACTGTGATGTTTGCAAGGGGGTAGATAACAGTCAGAGCCTGATCAGCAACTTCATGTACCTGGAAACAAGTAGACTAGAATTAAACTCTCACCATGGCTTTTTTTCTTTTTTTTTCTGGCTCAAGATCAGAAAAATTCTTTCAGCCTAGTGCTGGAATGAGGTGGTGCTGCAAAATTCACCATTTCTTTTCTATTTTCTACTGGTTTCTGATTTTGTTTTCCATGTAAGAATGCCAGTACTCTGCACCATACATTTGAGGATGTAAGTGGAACAGCTTAAGAAATTTGTTTCCTTTCCACCCTCTGCTTTTTGCTGCCTCATTTCATGTCAAATCAACTTCAAATGATCTAGCTAGAATGGGTGCTGATGTCAGAATCCACTTTTATTTCCTTTGATATATTGCTCCCAAAACAGGTCTCTCTGCACCTGCTGGACAGAAAATGTGCTGTGGGGAGGATGGAGTATTTCTAATGCAACACCTGCTAAAGCCACGTTCATTAACACTTCAGTTTTCCTGTTATTGTGAAACGTGACTCATAATACACCCACATATTAATAGCAAACCCATTGACTACTAAGAGGATGATACTGTAGGGGACTATTTAATATCGAATGAAAAGTCTCAGCCACGTGTATAAAAACAAGCTGAATTTCTCTCACACAAGCTGTTTTAGGGCTGTGTCAGCTCTTGACATTGCTGTGCACCAGGTGCCAATCGGGGGTTCACTCACCTTTGTTTCAAGTACTGACACAGCTTCTAAAACAAAACTCTATAAGAGAGCCACAGGGAAGAGTTTCTCTGTTTTTGTACAAGTAAAATTTGTTTCAGTTTAAAAACAGAATAAAAAACAAAACAAAACCAATCTGCAATGCCCCCAGTATCTTTCTCTCCCCCTCTTTTCTCTTGCCATTTCTTTTTTTTTCTGTTTTAAATTTATTTTTTATGGATATAAAGCACATAACGAAAAATATACTGAAGATCAGCTGCAATCATTTTGTCATTGCTGAAGGATATTATTATCTAAAAAGCATTTATGGAAGAGAATATATGATCCATATATTCATAAAATTTGTTCAAATTGGTTTAATGTTCTCAACAATATATCACAGCTTTTTCTCTGTTAATCACATGTTTCTTGAAAACAAGACACATATATCTTTCTATTTTATCATATTCTTTGTTTAGTTTGCATATTTTAAATATATGATGACAAGATAATTTAACTTATTGTACCATTTAAAACCACGATAGAATATTAAATTATGAGGATTTTTATTATATCTATATTTTCTGGACTTTCTTTTGATCATTTGAAATCTAACAAGAATCCTAAATGCATGCATTTCTGGAACACTGAATTTCAAATGGTATCATCAAACTATTTCCAATAGTTTTTACACTCACGTTCTTACTGGGGAGATGCTATATTATGTCAGTGACTATTTATGTCTATAACTCTAATTCTGGAACCATCTTTAAATTTAAACCATTCAAACCATCATAAGAGAACTTAAGATATCTTTTTCAAAATCATTATAATTGGTAAAGCAGCACTGGTTTAGGAAAAAAGTTTTGATATTTGAAAAAAAAAATTGTTTGTGATGTTTTGACATTTTTGTTTTCTCTCAAGTTCTTTCTGTTGTAATATTTACAGATTTTTTTACATAATTTTGAGAACTGTGTTTTGACTCCAGCCTCTAAATATTCATAAAGCAGAAGAATTTATTGCAAGTGTGATCACACTGTGAGACATACAGAGGAGATTTCTACAAATGCTTCTCCTGCTACGGATATTTCTTAGTGACTTCATATACATTATTACATTTTTTACCCAAGATTTTTATGACATTTATTTTTAATTGGAACTATAATCCCAATAGAGCATGAGAGCTGCTAAGAGTTTCATCAGAACAAAACATTTCTTGAATCACACAGAGAAATAGCATATGAACCCCACATTCCAGGTGGAAAAATATCTAGGGTAAGGGAAAATGTAGAAGTATGTTCCATATTTTTCATTAAAATTTGCAATTGGGTAACTGTCTATTTCCTCAATGAAAATGTATCTTGGATCAGTTAGTGTTGTTCATTAATTTTAAAGTGGAAACAGAGTTTTTGGTGCAGAACTGGATGCATTACAAAATGCTGAATAGAATATTTTATGAAATTACCATCTATTCTAATATAATCTAGAGTGATTTGCCTGAATAATATTTCCTGGACTATTTAAGGCCATATGATGCTCTTTAATCTTGGGCCACTGCTGCTTTCCCTCTCTGGTTTCCCATATTTTTGGTTGACTGGTTTATTCCTCATGTGGAGCATTTGGGCAAGTCTTCTGTATAACATATCACATGTTTCTGTATAACGTATCACAGAAGGTAATAAATTGAAAGTAGCTTTAATCCTTATTTCAAATAACCTAAGGTAATTTCCATTCTCTTCAACCTTATAGATGTTCACAAATGAAGGATGTATTGTTTGCCTTAATGGCTGTAATTTTTTCCTGTGTGTATGCCCTAACTTTAAGAACCTACAGGATGACAACCTTTTTTAAAGTTGTGACTCTAACAGCCAAGTACTTATAGTCATCCCAACCATCTCAAGGGTATGAGCAAAAGTTTAAATGAATAAATTCTAGAAAATATCAAAGAAATATAAATTCAAATTTCTAGTTAGCATGTCTTCACTTCAAACTGCTCCTAACTGCTTTAGAAAGCCTTAGTTTTTCAGAGTAGGACAGAAATAATATAGCTAATTAAATGCTCACATTAATTCAATCCACCACCCTATGCCCCTGTCACACGCAGTTCAAATTCGCTCAAAAGTTGGTTGCTTTCAAAATAAGTCATCATCCTATCAGGATCTGAAGTGTGTTCACCCCCACCCCACCCTCCTGGGGCTCTATGGCCATTGCATTTAATTTAACTTCGGGAAAATCTGAATTGAATCTTGTCATACTCCCCCCTGGGGAAGATGTGCTTCACAAATGAAGTGTTGCAGACAAAAAGGGAGCACGCACAAGCTTGGGAGCCGTGAAACTTCCCAGACATTCATTTGCATATCTCCTCTCCTTCTCGGGGAGGACTGGAAGCAGAGCTGTGTGTTTGTCCTAGAAGTGAAAGCTGCTCCTCATTAGGCATCGGGCGTGCCTAGTGCATTTTGGGCACCTTCTTGGACCTCTCTTTTTATTTTCTCTCCTCTTTTTTGCCCTTCAAGGACAGTAAATAAAAATTTGTCACAGAATGGGTCTCTAGATGCTGATAGTTAAGTCACTGAGGGTTTGGAATATTGGGGATGGATGAGTAGGGAAGAGTAGTAGCTGTGGTCATCACCTGGGGCCTGGATTTATGAGGTTCCATTCTGAGATCTGGTTTGGTTCCATTCTGAGATCTTGTTTGGTTCCATGAGTTGCTGAATTTCGTGGTAAACCATACTGAAATTCTCCAGGAGTCAAAGGAACCCAAGAGTTGAAGACATTTTGGTTTCTTTGATGGAGTATGTAATTAATAGCCTACCTTTTTTTTGATGGTTAGCCCAGTTATTGTGCCTGTTACTGTTGCCTACTCGAATTAACATGGGTCACCAGTTGCCAAAACACATCACAATTCCATCTGACCTGGGTGAAAATCTCCCTTGCTAACTTTCATTTTAAAGTAATTCCTCAAGGTTCAACTTACACAGATGGCAGAGCTGTTCTAAAACAGCACAAATGCTATGCTTTTTTTAAATAAAAATAAATTATGTGGAGGATCTCCACTGCCAGATCACAACCTGAGCTCTGTGTTTGCACTGCTTCTATTTATTTGTGCTTTCCTGCATGGAGGGAGTTACACTTTGCATCAAAAGAGCTGCCAATGTGGAAATGTATAGGAAAATGTGTGTGCAGCTTTCCATGACTGATTTCAGAGACTGAGCACATCAGGTTGAGACTAAATTTGAGCTAGGAGAAGTTATAGCTTAGAAGAAAATCAACAGAGAACACAAAACCCCACACTCTTCAGCAACAAACATTTTATCCACCCGTTTATTTTTATTTCTTCTTTCCCTGAAGAGTAAAAACAAACCCACAAAAGTCCTTTCAATAAAAAACTTCTCACCACTGTATTACTTCTCTAGGTTATTTTAGCCTAACTTTATCCCACCTCAATATTGATATTTAGAAACTGGGGACACAGCTTAGGAAAGGTAACTGGATGCTGTCATTGTCAATGGAGAGTTCTAGTAAACCCATACTTTTAATTTCTTCTTTTTCTTATTTCCTCAGGAAAATACTGCTTGTCAAGAGAGAAAAAAAATAGTGGAAAAAAAGAAAACCATGTCATTTCAGGTTTCATTGTCTCATGTGTCGTCTTGTTAAAGTGCAGCACTTGGCTAGGACTTTCTTGTCAACTTACAATTCAATGTAAAGTGACAACTGCAGCCAGACATGGTGTGAGTTCTAAAAGGATGTGTCCATCAACACAGCTTTAAAACTGAGGGAAAGGAGGAGGGAAAGGTTCACTAAATAGAGTTATAGTACTTTCCCCCTTAAATAAACCATAAAATATGAATTATATTTACATTTCAAAACAATTTAAAGACTTAGAGATTTGTTGTTTCTTTTTTTTTTCTTTTTTTTTAATCTATTTAAAAATATTAATTAAAGCTGTATGCATCTAAAATTGGCATAGCCTGAGACTCTTTGAAAGGGCCTTCCTTTTGTATCCAGGACTTACTAGTTCAGGAATGAGTAATGTATCTTGAATTTCAATTAGGCATCTAGAGGTAACTCAAATAATTGTTCCTATTCCGTGTACACTAAAATTCTGGTATTGAAAGAGACCTTCTTCACCCTGAAATATATAAATTGATATAGGAAAAAAAGAAAAAAAAAGGAAAAATAAGAAAAAAAAAATAAAATTATTGAAATGTCACATTTCAAAAAAAGTAATGTCAATTTACTTTGAAAGTAATGATCTCTTTCTTGGCAAGCATTTCCAAATTTTATAGTATTCCAGAAAAGAAGGCACCATTACCAGATCAAGTTGATATTATTAACTGTTTTAAATTTTGCAGGACTAGAAATTTTGGTATATTAATTAAAATTGTCTGCACTTTCTTTAACATTTTGTTAGAAATTTATCTGGCACTGAGAAAAAAATATCATAAACCCATAATTCACTAACAGTCTTACAGTTAAGGTCACCTGGTAAATTTGTTCTTAAAACCAACAACAGCAACAAGAAAAGAAAAAAAAAACAAACAAAATAAAACAAATGCAAAACAAAACAAAACAAACAAAATAATCCACAACCAAAACAAACAAAAACAAAGCCAAATTTATTTTTCTCAATTTTTGTTAATAGTAATACAACACATCTGTTATGCATTTTAGCTCTGCATTTCTCTGCAAGAAAGATAATAGTGCTTTCACATCAGGAGTTTTTCTTATCTTTAGCTACTTTGATGTTTAAGTAGAAACATTCTCTTATCTTTTTGATAAAATAAACAAGTTGATCTCTTAAAATTTGACATTTTTCTCCCAACATCAAATCATTTCAAAAGATATTGACTGACATTTTCCTCTTCTTCACACTTCTCTTACAATGATCAACATCAAATACAAATTCATTCTTTCCATCTTTGCCTCTCTACCACCTTAGATGAAGATACAAAACTTCTAGACTTTTGCTTAGAACTCAATTTTTTTTAAGCAGAGACAGTAAACAGTCCTTATCTTTATAACTTTATCAGAGTTTTTAATAACTAAATCTTTTTTAAGGTCAAAGTTTTTGAGAACACAATATTCTATACCATGATATGCAATATTTTTTATTCATAAATATTTATTACCCTTCACAATCTTGCTCCTTGGTTTATAATCTTTCCTGACCATACGGAAAATGTGGTCTACAGCATAACTAAAAATCTTCTATGGTTATCAACCTAAATAAAGTAGTAACTCAGAGTGAGAGACAGGGGAAGAATGTGTGATTAGGAGCTGCTTCTGTTGCTGTCAATGATTTCATCTAACAGCCACAGCCCCCCTGAAAAAACAGGTGGCATCAAATGCTGATTGCATATAATTTTGTTTTTAATGTTACACATTTGGAATACCACGAACATAAACCTTTGATGACAAAGAAAAATATTTAAACAAACAAACAAACAACCCATCAATTCTTAATTCTGAGCCTACTAGTGCTCTCCAAAAGCCAATTAGGTATATTGAACAGCTACTGGTGCTAGACTATTCTGGTGTTTTCATGAATGCACAGAAGCTGCTAATCTGCTATGGATGTCACATACTAAGGGATATGCTGAGCTGCCAAAGCATACATTCAAAAAGTTACTCAATATAGTAGTATAAAGCATATGGAGTATATTTATATACCCTCCACTATGTACTGAAGGGAAAGGTGTGCTATAAAAGACCTCATAAGCACACAGTAGAGTGTGTCACCTGCTCCTGCACTCTATATTGTTATGTCAGTGAGTGACTTTATTAGCTAGACAAGAACTGCAGGCAGGCAGTAAGTGATGTATATTAACAACTTCTCTCAATTATATCAGGTCCTGACCTTGCTCCTGTTGAATTCCATGGCAAAACTCCCACTGACACCAATTCTGTAGGCTTGGGATTGCATTTATTAACATTTGGAGACTATTTTTAATTTTAACTGTATTTTATACAGACTTAGAGATAGAGAACATTCATCTCATTTCACAAAAGAGAGAAGATAATCAGTGGCTGAATTTAAGGTAGTTTCTGAAGGTCATAGCTGGAATTACTGAAGACAGAACTGAACTCACATTCTTGGTTTCTGCAGACATTCAGAGACAGGCAAAAGTGAACTGGCCTGGGATAGCTTTTGGAAAGGTTAGAGGACATATTCAGTGGAAGGTGTTGCACATGACCTGCACACCTATTTCTGGGTTTTCAAGGGGACTCCCAATGAAATGAAGAACAAAATATTTCCTTTTTCACTGCTAATAATTTGCAATCAAGCAGAATATTGGACAATCTGACAAACTGATTAATTTCCACCCTTTTTAGGGGCTTACAACTACCTTACAACTGGCAATTATGCACTGTGTACCCAAACCCAAGACAGGAAAAACAGGTGATTGCAACTGATTGATAGTGCACAGAAACCTGACTGACAGCAGACAGGAGCACATAAACCTGCTTAACAAGGATATTTAATGCAAAGTGGATGTGTTTGGTTACATATAAATACTCTCTCCAGAGTTACACTTTCCTGTCAGATTTTATACTACAGAAATAAAGGGTTCACATGCAGCTACTGGCACATAAGGCACTCACAGCTGTTCTTGAAGGAAATAATTTCTATCACCAGCTGTAGTTCTCCTCCCCAGGGATGCAACCTCTACAGTTCTGTCCCTTCTCTTCTATTCATTCCTTATCAACTAAACATTTTAAAAAACTTAAGGAAAATTAATAAACACACTCACAATATTGTGAGTAAGTGGAAATCTGAGGCTCTTTGCAGCATGGGTATCACACAGGACTTTGCTTGAGCCATAGCTTATAGCTATTTTATGCCACGTCCTGCAGACCAGCTTTTGTTCCACCCACGTGGGTTTCTGTTCTTTCTGTTTTCCATTTCATTCATTCTTCAAAAATGTATTTTTATTTGTTTTTTATGAAGTCATGCCTGCTCCATAAAGTCAGGAAGACTGACCTCCAATATTACAGCAGTCTAGAAAAGAATTGCACAAGAAAGGAAAAAAGAACAAATTTAAGGCCACAGTGTGTGTGACTCACAGAATACACATACTGAGCAGGTATAGATCTTTGCTCAGAGATATAAGTGTTACTTGAAGACATTTTGTAATCCATTGTTGGGCTAGTTGTGATATGTGTACGATAGCCTTGTTTTTACCTGATGTCTTCTGGTATGCAGAAACTCATCTGTAAAGGAATATCGGTTTGGGAGGAAAACTAAACTAAAAGCAGACACAAAAGGATATTGAAAAGGAATCTTTATGCCTGTGGAAGTGCCTAGTGAATTTCCATAGGGATGAAAATATCAATTTTTTTCAAAAATAAACACTGTATTTTTTAGCTTCAATTAAATCCCATTGGACTGAAATGCCAACACATAAGAGCATTTAACGTAACTTCAAAGGCATCAGTGGAACTTCAGCCTGTACTTAGAGTACTTGAGCTTGTACTTGTACTTAAACACATGCTTAAAATGTCCATCAGTTTTGGTTCTTAATATGCAATGATATTCTACCTGCAGTCTTTAAGCTACTTATTAATTACAATTATTATTGGTCATTTTACTTTGCTCTAAGCTTCACTTGTATAGAGAGAGGTACTATAAGAGTTGTGCAGATAAGTTTGAGCTTGCTATTGAAAGAGCTCTACTGTTTTTTCTATGATGAGAATTCTTTCAAGCCTCTTTTCCTCCTTCTATTTATTATGCTCCACTGCAAAATTCATGTTACAGTCTTTGTCCTTTATGTATATTATTCATCCCCAAAATAATGTCACCTGCTCAGTGTAGGTATCTCAACAGAAATATTTTTACAGTGTCATCTCTCTATCTTCACCCTCCCTTTGCTTAAATAATAAAATATTTTGTGTTGTATCCGTAAATATTTGCATAAAAGCCTAGCTGATATGGATGGAATATAAACAATATTACATTTATTAATTTGAAAAATTCTGTTTATGTGGAAGTGCTATATTAACAACAGTATTGTTTTTTAAGTCTGTATCTCTAGCTCTATTCAATTCTGTAGAGTATTTCCAAAGGGCTGTGAAATAAATTATTCTTCTGGATACATGAGAGACTTAATTAGTGGATTAATAACACTAGTTAAATCATCAGCTCTTTGATAATCAAGTTTGAAAAAAGGAAGAGTAGAGGATTTTTGTCTGTTTTCCCAAAAAGCTCCCCTTGAATCCAAAAAAAGTAATAACTCTGAAGCTATGCCTTTGCAAAACTTTCAAACAAATTTTAGTGAAACACATTACTTCAAAACTTGGTCAAGTGTAAAAAATAATCCATTTTTTGAGTGAAATTTTGTATTCTAGACCAGAAATTTCATCAATTTATAATATGTAAGTACTTGTGGATGGATAAATAAAATAAAAAGTCCTAGCTCATGATCTAAGTCACCAATGTGCCTATCTTTACATTCCCTTTTCTTGTGTCCTTCACAACTTTTGTTGTCATAATTTTGTTATCATTTGATTATAACTTATAATAACATATGATATGTAGCTCATATAAACCATCAGTAGCCACCAGAATAATCACTGTTTTTGACAAAGATAGCAATTGCACTCTTATGACAGAAATAAAAGTCCCTTTCCTGACTTTCTCAGGCAGGAACAGCTGATGAGTGCCTAGACTGGACCTAAGGCAAAAAGTAGATTTATTTAGTCAGGATGCTGTATAATATTAAGTAGACATTTAAACTCTTCTTGATCCTACTAATCCGAGTTTTACAATGACCAAAATTAGCTGGACCTGCTCAGTTTGCACACACTTGAGTTTTGCATCAGTTTCTGTAAATTCATCAGAAAGAAATTATAACACTCTTTTCCTTTTAATATATGTATACCTTTGTTAAGGGTTAACCAACCAGGAGCAAAGGTATTTAACTTTTCTGCTTAGAGCACCAGGGAACAGTGAAGTTCAGGTACCTGAGCTAGTGCTCTGCATTCATCATCAGCTGCAGCTCTGCACTGGTTTGCCAAAGCACAGGTCACCCTGGAAGATGAACATTAAGCAGAATTAAACCCACTGTGACACAGTGTAAGTAAAGCTGATATCCACAAATGATGCTGTCTACACTTCTCTTGTTTGTTTTCACTTCTTTGCTTTGAATCGCCTCTTTGCAAAGAAAAAAAAGATGGGGAAGCGAATTATAAGAAGTAGAAGCCATTTAATATTGCTAACATTGTTGATTCTAAGAAAGAATTGCCAAAGGTGGATGGGAAAAGAAATTAAACAAAAGATATTACAACGATTTGTTACTTTTAATAGTAACTGATAACATTATTTCAAGTAGCAGATTTTCTCGTCCTAGCAGATTTTCTTGTTCATAGTTTAGGATGATCTAGATGGTATCCCAAGGTCTGAATATTATTCAGGTATTTCTGATGTCTTTTTTTCTTTCTTTTTTATTTGATGACATTATGAGAATCTACACCAAGACAAAATCTGGATATGAATTATCTATAGCTTTAGGATTTTTATTTTTCTTTCTCATTCACAAAGTTTAGAAAGTATTCTGGGAAATAAATTAAGCTTAGAGAAACTTTCCATGATGAGATCTCCATTAGGTGTAAAACAGCTGCAGATGTGTGCCAATTTATACCAGGTGCAGATCTGACCTCTGACATTTCTTAGGTTTTATTCACATTGTTATCCACATATTTTTACATTTATGTTTTGAGATCTGTGTTTCGCTGATATCTACTTCAGAAAACTTTATCTGTCAATCACCTAGACATGGGTGCAGCAATCATCACTTCTGTTTGAATACTTGAGCTGTACTCTCTGGCTGGATGTGGGGATTTCAACAGTCATCATTATAATCTGTGACTGAAGGCTCATATTTTAGGGGTTCTGCCTACATATCCAAGGTGCCTAGAAATATCATATGCAGAGATTTAGTTGCATGGCAAAGGAATTCAGGGAAGCCCAGCAGGGAACCAGTAAAGGAATTGAAAATCTAAAAATGTTCACTGAAATGACAGTAAGGTTCCCACAGTGGGATGACAAAAAAATGCCTCACTTAGTTTAGGATTTAGAGTTTGGAACCCACCCTTAGACGAGAACTTTCAGGCAAGATTAACTACTTTTTGAATGTAAGGAGGTAGAAAAGGCTCCAGGGAGGAAGCCCAAATTCCAGGTGTCCATATCTTCTGGCTTATCATTTGTCAGTGACTGGGAAGGGAGAATAAATAATCTTGAAATCTTCCACCACCCCAACTTCCAATCAGCTGTTTAGTGTTCTCCCACTGATATTTTAAAGTTGTGTTTCCTTTAGGAGAATCAGGTTTATGTGCATTTCACAGGCAGACAAGAGGGTCATGTAAGTCAACAATTACCACACAAAATGTAAGCATATATATTGAGAAATACTCTCTTATCTATCTAAAAATACTGATCTATCTCTATCAAGAGCCTACCAGGTGATCCCAGTGGGGTTTTGATCATAATGCAGATGCTTAACAAGATTTTTTTTTCCCTACTCTCTTTTCATTATAAATTTTCATTCTCCTCAGATAATGTAAGGAATAGTTCTATGTATATTCAGCTCTGCCAAAAAGAAAAATCTTTGCTGATTAATACTGAAATAATCTAGCCATCTCTTTTCCTTTACAATGCATTGGTTTAATTTTTGTCCTCCATTTGTTCTATGCTAAAACACAGTGGACTTTAAGATAAGCAATTAAAATCGAACATCATTCAAAGGTGGGCAGTGAGGATGACATTAAAAATGCAGCTCTTCATCTAAGATTAATTAGTAGTTTTATTGGCTGTAACTTACTGTAATTTTCAGCAGTCTTAGTAGGTTTAATGCCTGTATGTGTGGGCAAGTTTGGGCATGTTTACAGTAATATTTCAACAGGAAAATCTTGATGGTTCTGAAATTTCCTGCTATTTACACTTGCTATCCCTTAAGAGTCTCAGAACAATGATAGTTTCTTCCAAGGATTCCCTCAGTTGTGTTTTGAGCTTCAGTCAGAAGAAAACAAATGTACCACGTGACCCCTGGGCCTAATTACAGCAAGAACAAGCCAAAATTTGCATACCAAATACTCCTGGAATAACAAACACTTAAAATAAAACAAAATGTTGAAATATAAGTCTGTTTCTCCTATAACTGAATAAAAAAAGAAACCCAATCCACAACCAGATCCTTGGGTTTTGTGTGATTAAGAAAGGGAAAAAAGTACTGAGAAAGTTATTCCTCAGGAATTATTGGCTCAGATCTAACAATTATTATTTCATTATTTTGTCTATAGTTCCTCCCAAGTTCTCTGAATATCCTCTTGTTTACATTTTATTTTGCTCCTCTTTACTTTTCTACAGAAATTTCTCCGTGTCAATCTATATTTAATGACTTTGGTTTAAGCTTTATTATGAATTCACATCCTTTGATATTTTTTACAGCAGAGCTTCCAGGTTTCCAGGTCTGGAAATTTTTTACAGTAAAATTTGAACAGCACAGAGACTCCTAAGGATCCAATGGAAATTCATACAGTTATGCTCAGGTTTTCTTTCCCTCTATCACTGTTTTTGAGGTTTATTTCCTTGAGAGTTTTTTGTTTGGTTGGTTTGTGGGTTGTTCTGTTTATCTGAGGGTTTTTATTGTGTTTTGTTCCTTGTTTGCTTGTTTGTCTTTTTGTGAATATTTTCCATTAAATGATTTTGAAATAACTCACTGCTGGAATCAGCCTGTCACAAGAAGGTTCACAGGAATTAAAGAAATGTGCATGTGTTAGAGCATGGCCATATTTGGCAGATGTAGATGTGTGATAACCCCTCCCACAACCAGATGTGTGCATTCAGATCTGTGGAAATCAAAGAAGAAAATCTGGCACAAACTTCAACGCCCTTGAAGTACACCAGGCATCTGCCAAAATTGTCAGACTAAGCCTGCAGATCTTCAAAAGGGCTGCATTTGGCTCCATGTTCAGAAGTGGTTTACGGAGTGCCCTGCCAGCACAATGTTGGCACAGATAGCATCTCTACCTTGAAATTAGTTTTAGGTAAGGACAATTTTATTTCAGCTCAGAGAAACGTAAAAATTGCCACAGCACTCAAGAAACAGAGAGATTGGGAATGAACTTTTAAAAACGGCTGGCGCCAGACACTTCAGAAAAAGAGATGAATAGTACAGTTTGCCTAAAGGGGAAATTTCTTCTGAAGCCCTTGTAGGTAGAAACTAGCTTATGCCCTGAAGCAAATGAACTTATATCCCTTCTGAAATTATCTTTTACTAATTGTTATAATTGTTATTATTATTATTATTACTATTAATTATTATTATGATTACTGATATTTCCTATAGTTATGTTTATCACTTTAACATATGTTGTATTTATCAGCATATAGTCTTGGAAATGTCCAGTTATTTTCCTTTATTTTTCTGTTTTCTTTCCCCCCTGAGAGTTTGTTAATGGATGTAATACAGAAATAATGGTTATAATTTGCAACCAGAGAATTGCACTCATTTAGGGATATTAAAGCAGTTTTTCCAAATACTATTATATATAGCTTCAGCACATCTATTTTGGGTTGGGTAAATATCAACATTTCATCTATAAAGGAATTAGCACAAAATGGTGAAAAGGTCAGTTTTTTCAGAGTAGGATATTTAATATTTGAAGACCCAAAGAGCCCATTTTCAATTTAGTTTACTTCCCTACAAAAACACTGAAGTTCTCTGAAGTTTTAGTGTGCAATGGAGCCTGGGAACCCCTAAAAATCCTCTGTCTATTCCTTATTTCCACTGTGTTTTTTTCAAACCACTATGGTGTTTTGTAACTTCTCTTTTTTCCTGCTGAAAGAAGAGTAGTTCCTGCTCTGAGGAGTTTACACTTTGAATAGACAAATGTAAAGAATTTCAGACAATAGTAAAAGACCTAAGCTGGAACAGAGGTCCAAGAGGTATTTCAATCTGGTAACCTTCACTAAATCAGTAGGTAAAGAATAGAGCCAATGTCTCTGGAGTTATTCTCCAGTCGACCTAAATATTAAAGGATTTAATCCTCCAGTTCATAATTGTTTGAATAGTTTGTATGGCACTGGAAAATGTGGTCAGGGCTTGGGCTTCAGTCAAATGCATTTTTTCAAATTTAATGTAACTTTAGTTTAAAAAACATCATTGTGACCACATCATCACCCACTATGGGGTGGTGTATGCTTTAAGACAAGTTGCAATGGCAAAGAGTAGAACTCAAGGTAAAAAACAAGAAAACACTTACAAATATAACATCACTTTTATAATTTAGTGAATTTCTTCCTGTATTCCTGAGCACAGGAGGAAGAGAAAACAAGTGCACAACAGTGTCTACCCATTCCTGCAGCTCACAAAGGGGGAGAAAGCATATTGTGTATCCTGCTTCATTTATCACTGTCACCATCAGGTCCATTCCTGGAGGAGGACAGGGTCCTCCAAAGATCTCTCCCACACTTCTCACAGCCTGGTGTGTATCATGCATTGTTTGCTAAGTGATTAGTGAGGCATCTGTGGATATATTAATGTGGAAGTTTGGATGTGTTTGACAAGAAGTCAATGATTCTTTCTGACATGACTTTAATAGACCCGAAGAGGTGGTCGTGGGATGATACTTCTAATGGGATATAGATATGAACGACCCAAGTTTTATGACAAAGGTCAATGATATTGATGATTAGTGTGGAGAAGATAATTTTACTGGCCTGGTAGGAGGCAACTTGCATGATTCCTGAAATGTTTCCCCACCCACACCATTATTTAGGATAGGAAAAAGTTCACAGCAAACAACAATTATGCAATTTATCACATACTAGTGAAATGTTAGACATTGTTGGTAACTGTGTGGAGAAGATGAAGAACCTTTTCTGATGACACGTGTAAATAAGGTCTTTTCTAACAACATTTCATACCTGAAAAGGAAGTCTCTGAAGAAGAAACTCGGTTAAAAAACAGCTGCTAAGGCATTGTATATCCTTGCCATCCAATTTCCATCCAGATCACCATATCAAAAATCAAGGCATCTTTCATCCATCCAGCATTTAGTACTGATGACAGAATGAAGGTTCCATGTATCAACAAAAGAGGAGGATTGTGATGTGAGTCATTAGGTCTACCACAGCTTAACCATCTTTCACTATGGAAACTCAGCACTGATGAAAACACTCTCTGTCTTCAGAGCATGTATGTGGACACAGACAACAAAAAAAGAAAAAATTATATAGTACACAACATGAATTATAACATGTTGTCAGAGAAAAGTGAAAAGTACCTGCCCACCTCCAAAAATATGAAAGCTCAAAAATAAGTTCATCAATGAGGTGAAACATACCAGTTTTTCCAATTTGAGGACTGCCTAGATATTCTTAATTGACAGTTTCATCAATCAAAAATGTTAATCTCTCCTCACATAACTAATCTGTCTTTCACAGCAAAGAACTATTAGGGTCAGTAAGATATAATGAATATAAAGCCTTTTTATTTATCACACTGGTGTTGACCACATTACATGCTTATCACAGTATTGTTGTCTTTTGGACCAGATTTGTACAGCAAATGCAATGTATATGCCACAAGAATTAAAGAACAATAACAAAGAAAATGAAAATCGCACAGATCTCTTTAACAAAAAGTAACACATGCATAAGGAGAGAGGAAAAATAAGAAGGAGAGTTTTACAAATTATTAAATTAATTTGTAAAACCTTAAAATAGAGAGCATACACTGAAAGCCTGGAAAGAGTTCCTTCTTGTTACACTCTTCAAGATCTAATCGTATATCTTAATACTAAGACATTACTTCTAGATTAATCCTCTTTTGTGATGAGAATCAAATTCAGAACATATTGTATGATCTTTGAAGTCACACTGTGCGTTCTTGGTAGGAAGCACATTCCTGATAGTATCTCACAGCAACCAAGAAAATAAATTTATTTGTGGGAACTTGTAATAATTTGTTACTTGTGCTTAGTTACCTGGAATTATTGTTGGTTAAGTACTGTATTTTATAAAATTGAACATCTAAATCATGTGCCAAACAGGGGAATTTACATTAGAACAGAAACATTTCATAAAATATTCAATGCCTGATGGAAGCTTCTTGACTACCCCTCCTTAGGATGGTGTACATTGAGCATATTACAGCATATAATATATTATTTTATAGGCTGCTGATTTGAGCCAGAAGTGAGGGATCTGGAAACTCTCAGTATTGTGAAGAGATGGAGGCCCATTGTTCTTCTTATAACAGCACTGAAACAAGAGGCAGTCAGCCACAGATTGCAGTATTTTGTTAAAAATAGGGGAAAAAATAGGCAAAAAAAAACAACTTCACCCTTCCTACACCTGTAGCCGGATTGTGGAGAAGGAGAATATGATTGGACAACAAAATAAAACAAAAAACAAAACAAAACAAAAAACAAAACAAAAAACCCCAGTTTTGGAAATAATATGGGAAGATTATGCAAATATAAAAGGAAACATTATTCAAGGAGGGAAATACAACAAGTTAGAATTTGTAAAGCCCAGGTGGAGGAACCAGAATTAAGTCTGTTTCAAAACATTGTACAAAAATTATCTGTGGCAGCACTAGAATCTAAAAAAGACTTTATGCAGTAAGGTATAACCTGTGATAATATTTGAAAAAGTGTGCTCATCCTCAGGATATTTTGGTGTTAATTTTTACTTCTTCACCCAAAACATTTTCTTCAGTGTGAATGCATGTGAAGCAGTGTGCAGACTGTAACTATAAACCCTCCCCAGGCATGATACAACACACCTGACACAGAGCTTCTAGAAGTTTGTCAAAATGAGCACTCATGGCCATGCCTCTGAATATTGATGCCTAAAGGTTTCAGCTGTTTTTCATATATTTGTAATCTTGTAGGCTAACAAAACCTGGTTATATAGCTCCTGGTATTTTTCCTACCCCTTCTCTTAGGTTTTAGAGTAGTATTCTACCCTTCTAACACATTCCTGAAATACTGTTTATTTTTATTTTCAAGAAAAGAACCTACAAGGAGGATGTTTTGTTTTCCAACCAAAATCTGAGAAGACACAAGAAATGGGGCAAAGAAGCCCTGGAGCAACTTCAGTGGAGAAGTATCCAGGGGAAAATTACCTAAACAACTCCTATTCTAATTGGACAGTATTTTTTAAGTAGGCTAATTTGTTACACTTATAAAAAGTGTAGAAAAAAGGTACCAGGTCTGCCCACAGCCCATAACTGTGGACGCACCTGGGAGCTTCCAATAAAGACCTGCTTTTTTATTTTACCATTTTAATACTGTTCAAGAGTTTCTCCTTTGATATTCCTAACAGATATTAATAAGCCTATTAGTATGCCTAACAGATATTGATAATTCTAACAAATAATAAATGCATCCATGCCAACATCGACCTGTCACAAAGGAATACAGCATAAGGACATGCAAGCACAAGGACAGAGGTTCATTCCTTGTGTATGGTGAAATTCCTGAACTCATGAAATTCGTGAGCATTCCAAGACTTTCCTGGTTCTGGCTAATTTTTTGCAGCAAAAATAGGTTGTGTCCAGGACCTCAGATTATTTGCAGAGGGTACAAAAGGGGATGGGTTTTTTTCAGTTTTGCTGGGGTGTGCTGTGGGCTAGTGCTGGGTTCCAGTTATTCACCTGTCATGTACACTCTGCTCTGAGCATTGTTGTTACTGCTGTTCATTTTCTTATTTCATTGCCAATAATTTTTCATAATAAATTGTAATAAATTCATGTCTAATAAATTGTTCTTATCTTTTATCTTATCTTTTCCTGCCTCCAGTTCTCCTCACCATGATCCCTGTATTTTTTCTGCATGCCAACTGTATGAATTACAGGAGAACCTAAACCACAGTTAGAAACTATGAGTGATGGAAGAGCCTAACACTACATAAATAGATCTAAACCTGTAAGCCTGCCTCTTGAACTCTATTTGATATACTGCAGTATTTTTTCTTATAGTCATACTGCCATGGAATATTTTTTCTTTTTTAATTGCAGAATTGTTTTCATTTAAATGAATAAAATAAATATGAACAAGCAAAGTATAAAATAGAAACAAAATACAGACAATTAAAATGTTGCTACCACCAATAATGTTGTTGATAATAGTGTATAGTTTACTTTCTAATACTCAAGAGTGATTGAGCTGCTATATTATATGAAAGGAAATATCAAGAAAACCACATGGTTTCTCCAGATAATCCAAACCTGGTGAAGAAAAAGAAAATCACCTTTTAAGGGTGTGTCTTTACTTCCATTGAACATGCTGCCTCAGTCTCAAAACTAAAATCTTTGTCATGTTCTTCTTTAAAGGAAAGAAACACGATCAAACTGATAAAGTGATGTATTTTATGAATAATACATTGCTCAAGGGCTTCAATCTACATTATATACTACATAACCATAATTTGTAATGTTTACTTAAACAGTGGCTCTCAACAAAACACTTAGAATCACTTAGCATCTTGTCCCAGAGCAGTTTGCATTAGAAATCTGGACTGCTTAATTTCATTGTGCTTAAAGGCATTAACACAAGAGAGGGGGGAAAAAAATCACAAAAAAACCAATCCTCATCTTGGACTGAAAGAGGAGAAGAATGTCTCTCCAACACAATCTAAATAGCATATTCTGTTTGAACTCACCATACCATATAGGATTAAATTCTCTAAAAACTGTGCAGAGCTAAACAATCATACTGTAACATAGGTTAGGAAATGTCCAACAAAGGACAGGCCCTTTAACCTTCAGAACTTCAATTTTTCATCTCCCTGTTATACATTCTGTGAGTTCCCTTCCCATTTAAAATGAATTAGCAAACACCAAACCTACTTTTAGGCTGTTTCATCAATGCAGTCTAAAGGGATATAAAGTAAGGAGATTTTCTTTGGCTGGAATCCAGATACTAATGGTGTTAAAATGCTTTCTTACTGCATTTAAGCCAGTAGTTAGGTCAAGTAGACAAACAGATTTCAGAGGATGTTTAAATAGTCTATTTAATGTTGCCTTAGAACCTGCATGTTTTGGTTGTCTAGCCTCAAAACACCAGCTAGTTAGAAAACATAAAAGCAGTGGTGGCTGCTAAATAAAAATAACATCAGGGTTGTATATGCAGCAATTAATTTTATAGAAATATATTAGGTATTCATTAATATTCTTCCACATAACTCTAAAAACACAAGTTTTTTTAAAGACAATAGATCAAAAATGATCAAAAGGAAAGCTATTTAAAATTAAGCTTACTAATAGGCTGGTAGAGCTCAGTGGCACAAAATATCATTAAGCTAAAAATGCATTAAACATGAGGCAAGCTTTTCTAAAGAAATTCACTTCTGCAAAACCCAGCAGAGAAAATATGTATTAAAAAAAAAGAAAAGAGAAAAAGGGGAAAATATATTAATTTCATTGTTTTAGAATTTAAACAAGTAACTGATACAGTTAGGAGAAACCCTCAATGATAAGGATCTTTATAATTTTCTAACTCATTCTCTTTTAATAGATTCAGAGACTAGTTGGTAACATCATTGTGTTAGAGATATGTTCTAATCAATAGTAATTGAGATGGTTTGGATAGCTTCAGTGATGTGCTTCTATGGAAAACGCCTTATTAGAGTTGATCAGAATACAGAATTTCTACTCATCAAAAATCCTTATGTTTTGTCAGATCTTTTAATCTTGAAATGAAATGAAAGGTCAAAATAACCCAATCCTATGAAGAACAAAAAATTTTCTCAGTAATTTAATTTGAAATCACTGAACTGTTTTATTTTAATGTCGAGCTAACCTCTCGAGTCTGTTGACTCAAATCCCTTCTTTCCTGCCATTAAAGCTGTGACACATCAGCCACAGCATCACAGGGCTCTATTGTGCCTTCCATCACAGTACATAGTGTGTACCTCGGAAATACAATCCATTTTTTTGCTGTAAAAAATGGATGTAAAAGAAAGGAGAGGATAAATAAATGCTGTTTATTTATTTATATATCCACTCATTTAGTGGATTTTGTTTTGAGCAGTATTCCCGAGAATTAGAAAAATAAACATGAACTTTTATTGTAGAATGAGAAAACCATATTGGCTGTGCTTTGACTGAAGTTTTTTTGGTGTTTCTTTGTTATTTTGCTTTAGATATTTATCCTAGGAAGGTCCTGCTGAATCCACAAAACAGAAAGATACTAAGCAAGAAAGAATTAATATTTGCCTTAAAAGAAAGAACAGTCATACCAAAATGGTGATCACAGGTTACATATAAGCATTTATAGCACTGTGATGATGATATGTAACATCACTATAACAGGAAACAGCATATATTAAACAAAGCTAGACATAAATATTTTTAAATGTAACCACTAAAGGGCAAAAAATCCCCATGTGGGATACTTAAACAAGCAGCATAGAAGTTCAGGGAGAATAATCATCAAATGAAAACTATGGGTATAAAATAAGCAGAAAAGATGTCTGGTAGAACGAGACCAAGTCTTGCTCCTAAATGTCAAGGGATGTTGGATGGAGATTAGATCTCTCTTTCCATCTCCTTTAGAGTGTGAAGCACCAAAAAAGGAGAAGGAAAAGGAGGGAAAGAATAAGCCAGCTACTAAATTTTTGTCTTCCTGTGTCAAATGTTTACTGAGCATGAGTTAATACTAGTGGCTATGCCTACCAAGGACTACAGTACTAATTGTAGGAAAACATACATGTATCCTAAAAGCAGTGAAGAGTTTAAGTATCAGGACCCCAATGGGAAATGAAATGTCCACTGTCAAATCTGCTTAAAGACTTGAAATATCACTACCCGGAGATAAAATTAACAGGGAAGCAATAGAATTTAAAAATACAGTGAAAAGCAAGAATATGATTTATACTTGAAGTCATTTTACCAGTAATACTATGTCACATTTATAAACTCCCTTTAAGGTTTTTTTCATGCTGTAGTATTTAAAGATGTTAAGTGTCATTATTCCCAGTTTACTGATAGCTGAGACATGGAGCAATAAAATAACTCATCTAGGGTTTCTACTTGGCCATAGGTTAGTCTTCAAATAAAATATATGGTTTCTAATATTCAATCCCCTGTTCAATCATTTGGGCCATAAAATTGAAGATACTACAGTGGTCATTATTGTGACCTCTGATCTCTTGCTATGTTATTAGTCATTTAAAAGTAGTTTTGTAATAAGAGCACTGTAGGAAAAGAAGAGCCATTGACCCAGAAGGTAATAACCTACCCTCAGCAAAGACTATCTTTTGTCTGGATATTTATATGCTAGTTATCTCTACAAGTTTCTGGAAACTATCACATTCTGTCACACTTGTAAGATATTATATGGTTGGGAATCATGAGCTGACAATCCCAGCTAGTGATATGAAGTTGAACAATTTATTCTAAGCTTGTTCAAGTGCTTACACATCTGTATGGAACCTGGATCTCAGGAGCAAGTGATGAGTGAGAGTTTTAAATGTGCCCTGAATGAATTTCTATTTCATGACTGAAATATTCTACAGGCCTAAATTATTCTGTAACTGCATTTGATCATGCAGCTCCTAGACTAAGGTTCACTTATGCTAAGGTTAGTACAGCTACAAGTTGAATTGCTTAAAAGTTGGTAGCATCAAAATTCATTCTCTTTCCTTTGTTAAACACTTCTATTTTAAGCAGTTTAAATTTTGTAGGGGGAAAAGAAAAGTCAGAAGTCCAGCATGGATGGCATAGCCTTAATTATTACCTGGAATTACAGAACAAGACCCTGAATGGGAACTAGGACAAACACTAGAGCTCTTGACAGTGTTGGGGGAAAATTATTTTTTTTATCTTTCTAGTCAGTAAGTAGAGTTGGGATATTTCTATTATAGGAAAGAGAGGTAAAAGTAACAAAAATAAAAATAAACAAAGGAAAGGAGTATAAAATAAAATAAGGAATAAGACCTAGAGAGTTAGTACTGCTGCTTCTGTTGCCATCAGAAGAATGGAAACTCATCCCTTGAAAGACCATGATTGCCTGATGAAATGCAGATAATTGCTGCTGTTGACTAAAATACCTTCTCTTCTGAAACAGAACAACTTTTCCCCCAGTCAGGGGCAGTAACTGCAGATCTGCCTTTTCTATATGCCAACAAAAAAGAGTAATAGCATATCTGCGTTATTCCCATCGGCAATCTGCTGTCGTAAAAAACTTCCAGCTTTGCCTGTGGCTACAGCTGATGGTGCTATCCTGGAGCTGCTTGGCTGTTGTGGAAGATTCATTTAAGTGAATTACTTGGAATTCTGCAAAAAGGTTTATCTGGGGGACATGCACTGAATAGATCCACAGATATTGGAGTAATTTCTGTGATTTCTTCTATGTACTTTCTCATATTTATAATTTTAATCTCATGGCAGTGAAAAAACAAACAAATAAAGAAACAAACAAAGAAACAAAAAACTCCCCTCAAAACACCAGAAAGCCCCAAATAAACAACCAAAAACAAAAAACCCCCCAAGCTGTTGGGAAGAAAAAAAGAAAAAGAAAGCAAAGCAAACCAAGACAAAGCCCATACTTATCTCAGGTCAATATTAAAAGACTCTTTAATGAAAAACAATCTTATGTCAATTCTGCTCATAGTCAGATGTGTCTGGAGGGCTGAAAATCAGACAGATAAAGGACAAACTGAGGTACAGATGACCTAACTCCATTTTAAAATAAGAAGTCATATGGGGCCTAAGTATGAGTATCAAAGAATAAAGACAAATCCCCAATACTGTCCGACTGCAACACAATTAAGTCAAAGTCACCTCTGCAGAAAGACCCCAAAAGACCTAAAAATGCTTGTGCTCATTCAACAGTGATACCAAACACTGCTGCCTGACACAGAACATAGCCCAAAGCACATCTCAACTTCATAATGTGTAGAAGCCACCAAATGTTAAAAGGGCAGTCCACACATCTAACTAAAGTTAGATATAAAATAGTGAACCTTTCAATTGACGTCCAGTTATTAAGTTTCCATTGAAAACCCATCTTGTAAAAAATAATGTATTTATATATTAATAAATAGGTATAAAATTATAAAAAATATGCCCAGAGAGAAAATAGGCATCTTGTAAAGGACATTTCCACCTTAATTCAGAGACCATCATGGTATGTGATGGATCATTCTTGGAAACTGGCTACTTCTTGCTGCTGACTTTAAAACCAAATCAGAGTGGAGAGATGTGGTTAAAATGCTTGATTTTTATGTATATATATATAACATTAATGGATGTCATGGATAGTTTCTTGATTGCCCTGCTTAATGTCCCTGAAACTTTCTTGATTTTCTAAACACTGAGAGAAAGGGGAAAGGTAACGGTGTCTCCATGTGTTTATGGAAAATGTCATTCAAAATTTCAATTACAGATTAAACTGTTAATATGTTACTCTGAGTACAGTACTGCAATAGAAGAGTGAAAATGTGATCTTAAATTTGAGTAGCCAACAACAATACATTTTAGGAATGATAATTTCTAGGGTTGCCAGCTACTCAAGCTGTAATTATTGTTCATGTCCTTTTATGGAAAATTCACAAAATTATTCATTTGTGCACCTCTTAGAAGTTTAAATTGCGATTTTTAGTCAGCGTGTCTTCCCCTCTTATTTCTAGGAAGGCCAAATTTTCACCCAAGAAGCATAAGAGAAATTATTTTGCCCAACAGGTCTTTAAATTTGGGTTGCTTACCACTGTAAAGCTTTTAGAAGTTAACATAATTTAAATCTAAAGGGACTTGATGTGCACCAGTATACTAAATGGTGTTATCCTGAGGGTACAATGAAAAATAAAATGAAAAATGGCCTGTATGTATTTGTAAATATCCCATATGCAAATATTCATAACCATAATCCTGTTTCTTTTTAGGTTTTGCTGTCTATTCTTTCTTGATGAATTTTATAATCTCCTTGGATTTGATGTTTCCAGTTTCAGCCATTTGGAGTTAGCCAAGCACATAAATCCCAAATGGACCATATGGGAACACCACTTTACTTTTTCTTACGTACATATCTTGGAATTGGCTGAACTGATGCAACTCAAACATTTCAGACAAAGAAACACCGCTGGCCTGAGATCAAGGCTAGGAGATGCAGGGGTGTAGAGCACATGCTGGAAAAGCTGTGCACACGTTGTGTTACAGAATAAATATGTGAGACTTGACTACTTTAATCGCTCTTCTGAATGACAAATTCATTGATGCTACACTCTATGCATATAGCTGCACCTAGGATTAATCATTATCAAACTAAATCAATAAAATTACTAGGATATTTGAAGGGATATAGGACCAGTCATGACTAATGAGATGCTGGAGAAGAAAGGAGTTCACTTGGAAACAAAAGTTGGACACTTGAATATAGTTTCAGCAGGAGATAGAGTTCAGAGAAAAAAAAAAAGGATTCAGACATCTAAAGAATTCAAAAAAAGTTTCATTAATATAGGTTGTATTTAGTAGTTTGATTCTAAAAACATATGATAGAAACAAAATTTTTCACAACATTAAGATAACATATTTGCTCTTCCTTCCTTAATGGAGAGAAAGGACTAATTCTTGTAGAATGAAATGATTCAGGGAAGCAAAAATTATTTTAACAAAACAGGAAAAAGAAAGGAATATTTAATTCAAGGAGATAAAACATACTGAAGAAACAGGCTTCAGGATTGGTCATGATTAGAGAGTAAAGAAATTCGTTTTATCAGTGCTGTCAGTTCTTGAGCTAAGGACATCTTCTTCTGCTATGTAAATATACCACCAGAAGTCAGAAGCCCAGAAATTCCCAAATGTTAATACAGCAAACTATAAACAAGGAGATTTACTTTTTTCATGTGGAAATGATCAATAATATTTTGATAGATGGCTAAAAAGGGAAAAACACTTCTCGCTCTAATCAAAGTTATGATCAGCATTGAGATTCAACAAGATTGTCTGCATGTACAAGCTATTATTATGGAAAAGATCAAATGTGGCAATATCTTCTGTATGATTTACCAACCTCAGTGCAACAGATTATCTATTTCACTATTCTACCATGAATAGGGAAGGTGGATTTCTGCCTGATTCCTAAATTTGTTTGCGGTGAAATTGTCAGCCGTGTTTATTTCTGGTACTCTTTCAAAATCTCCTGTAAAGTTACATGTGTCGTACTTGAACTCTGTTTATGCGAATGTGAATCAAGGGGTTATTTCATCATGTGTCTAACTTCTGGGTTTTACATGAAGGAACTAGTAAGATATAATCACTAAGGAGCTTAATGAGGGGACCAGCTGTGAGAGATCATTACTGTGGTGACCTGCTGCATGAGGTTAGAGAGGGAGAGCAAGACAAAGAACTTTCATCCTATTTAACTGCAGTTATAGAAGAAAGAAACAGTTTATGTATTGGCTGCCTTTTTAAAGCATCTTTCTGGTTTAAAAAAAAAAATAATGAGATTTGCCAGATATACTGAGAGGTTTTTTGGGTTCATTTTTGGTTATTTACTTAGTTTGATTTTTTTAAAAATATTAACAAAGGCTATGAAGAAGTGTTCAGTACTTGATCACTGATAATACAAAAATAACAGCTAACAGGAGTTTAATGTGCATTTATATTTTGGTGAAAACTATATGGAATGTTAGTTTTTTTAAGAGTTATCACACAACTTAAAGGGAAGTGTATAATGGTCTTCAGAGTGCCTGCAAAACATGGGAGTTAAAGAGGGTCAACATTTGTGCATGACCCAATCATATTCAAATCATAGTGAATCTTCTTTCACTTAATTTTGCTTGATAGACTTTGCAGTTCTCTGTTTTCTACTGAGTTGATAGAATAATTCATTGTTACTCATCTTACAACTGTTTCATAATTTGTAGCTTGAAAAGGTGACTCACAAGAGATATTCTGTTTTCTGTTAGGCTAGCAGTGAACTGATATTTTTCTGATATTTCCACTTTAGAAAGACAGAAATATTTTCTAAGCTTGGTGGTTTAAATCCACTCAGTCCTTCTATATAATTCCTCACAATTCCTCATACAGCCAAGACTGAGATAACTCAGGCAATATTTTTAAAAGGCAGTGTTGTATAAGCAGCTATGTCTCAGTTAAAAGAAAAAGAACAAATGTAGATATTCCCTAGATAGGGGAAGAAACTACCCACTACTATTGATTATCACTTTCTTTATTGCTTAATTTTCTACCTGGAGGTAGTTCCTGTGGGAATATTGGTCAGTCAGGGTTTGAACTGTACTTTTAATGTATTCAGGGCACTTAGAGATGCAAATAATGGTGTTTGCTTAGTAAAGGCTCCACGGAAATTATATAAATGGATAGAAATGCACATTTGTGCAGGTTTTTCAAATTTCTAACCTTTCCTTTCCTGTTTGGAGAAAGGAAGGCTAGGCAGATGATTCAGCTTGCTATCTGAGATCAAAACTTTAGGTGTTGAGTGATGGGACTGAAGTAACTGTGTCTCCCACCAAGACAATTTAAAGGCTGCTCCTGTCCACCCTATGTGGTTGCCTGGAGCTATGCAGGCAGTAACTCCTTCTGTAAGCATTCAGGGTTAATAACAAACCTTCTCCACTACTCAAAGAATCAGTTTTTGTGCTAAAATGAAAAATTAAATCCAGGAAATTATTATGTTTGTTCAATACAGGATATGAGTTCAAAATCTTGCATACAAGGAGTGATGAATATGTGAAGAAAAAGACTTTTTCTAAATAAGGTATGATTTCATTAGATCTGAACTGGAAACATACTTCCTACCTTTCAAGAATTTCAAGAGAGAAGACACAAAAATATATAGATAATCTGATACTCCTCTCTTTACCTTTACATTTTTTTTTGTTTGTTTTCATGAAATAAATTAACAAATATGTCCCTTGAAAATAAAGCTATGCCAAATAATTTAGTTCAGAACTGAATAACATAAATCCAATTTTTATTTTTTCTCTACTTAATTTATACATCATGTATCAAGTTAAAAAGGGGAATTGAGTTATTGTCAAGCAATTTTTTTCCAGTGAGGTAAGGAACGAGCTCACTTAAGATGCAAGAGAAACAACTTCCAACCAGTGATCATGATGAGGCACTGATATTTTTGACACATGATGTTGGTGTCACAATCACTTAGATATTGGATAGTGTTGATTATATTCCAGTATATCTGAAGGCTGTTCTTGCTAATGACCATGGAAACTCAGGAGCAGAAATCAGCTTAGGCTTCAAGAATGCCAGATACACTTTTTGTTATTTCTTGCTGTGGATGGAAAAGTGGTTTGGACTTTGGAATTGGGGTGTGAGAGTGAATTAAGTATATTATGATTTACATGCATGTATGAAAGGGCATCTTCTTCTTTTTAATGGAATCAGAAGAGCAATTAACCTACAATGCATTAATGTGCCAGGTGTGAAATGTTTGCAAGCTAGGAGTTTGACATAAGGTACATTAGAACATTAGCAAAACACTTCTTTCCTAGACAGCTGAAAAATCAAACAAGCTTGATTCTGTTGGTGTTATAGAAGGGATGCTCATATATTTAACATAATGAGAAGGCATATGAATGATGGACAGAGTTTGTTAAATGCTTATGTAAATACACAGTGAAATTAAAAAAAAAAACAAGGCAAGACAAAACAAAACAAAACAAAACCAAACCTCACAAAAGCCCCTCAAGTTTAACTATCTTAAGGGATATCTTTCAGGTAAAAGAGTAACTATATTCCCTGTGTAACTGTTTTATTTTTTCTTGTTACTGCTAAACCAGAAGGAAAATCAACAAAATTAAAATTTTGGCTGTGCATTTTTGACATGTAAATTAAATAATTCTAATGGAAGGTGACTGACTTAAAGTTTCTGGGGTTTATGGTTAAAGTGAGCAATGTCTTCTACAAAAACTCTTAAATAATAATTCAAAAGTGCACACTTAATGAGGGGAAGAATATTTAACTGATTGACCCCTGTCTATAAGTTCAGAATTTGCTGGTGACTGTTAATATCACATTAACCCATATAATTCACAGATCTTGGATCATATGCTAGGAAAAGAGACAATTTAATTCTCACAGAGGTTATGCTTGTTGTTTTTTTTTGTTTTTTCTGTTAGTTTTTTTTCTTTATGCAAACTTCATGTATACTTTGTTGACAAAATGTCAACTAAATTGAGGTGCATTAATATGTGTACACACCAAATAGCTTTGCAAACTTACCTCTAGGAAAGAGTTCAACATGAAAATAAGAAAGCATACTCCAGAGTCTTTTTTATTTTCCAAGAAATTTGTTTCACTTTGACTAATTATACTTTTCTATTTTCTAAAATTAAAAATTTGTGTTTGTATTTGTAGAAATACTCTTGGCCCATTCTGTAGTCTGCTCTGCAGGTTTGTAATGAACACCTCTAAACTAACTGAAGGAAAACCAGACTGTGCAATGTCTATGACATGTCTAGACAATGTCTCATTTTCCCAGTGTCCAGACTCCTGGGAAAGGCTGTTTTATGCATATTTTTTCATGGACTTATTTATTTACTTTTTCAGTTTAAGTGAATATAAAAATTAATCTTCATGCTGTGGTATCCATCCTGACTTCTCTTAGACAAACAGAACAATGTTGGTGTTCGCAGGAGGAAGAAGAGGGGGGAGGACAGGGGAATGCTGAAGGAATGGGGGTCTGGAGGGAAGAAAAAGGTCCTGCTGCTTGGTAGGCAGCCCTGCTGGGAAATCTCAAATCAAATTCTTTTGAAAAGAAGTGTTATTAAAAGTAACTTTAATCCTTCCAGCCAGACGGCTCATAAAAGCATACAATTAAGTCAAACAAATGACAAGAGCACTCTCTCTCCTACCTGTTTCCCCCTTCAGAGAGTAATTATTGCAGGGTAGTCTTGTCTCGTTTTGTGCAAATAGCAGTGGAGTGCTTGAATGAGGTGCCAGTTTCCCCCTCCCCAGCCCAACCCCTTCTGTTCACTCCTACCAACACCAGCCTGGCTAATGTACACAGCCAGGAACAAAGAGGGGAATTTCAATATTTCCTCTTTGTGCAAGGTTAATTGAAAATCAAAAAGTCACTTTTAGAACGTCATATTAGAACTGTTAGTGCATCAATTTTCTTCAGTTTCCTGTCACTGCAGGAGAGCAGAAGAGGTAGAGGTATGCATTTGGATTGGAGTTAATGAGGGAAGGAAGGAAGGAAGGAACAGAAAAAGATAGGAAGTGGGGAAGGAAGGAGGGAAGGAGGGAAGTGCAGAAGAGCGGGAGGAAGGGGGGAAGGAGGGAAGGGAAGAAGGGAGGAAGGCAGGTAGGAAGGCAGGAAGGCATTATTTTAAAATTTCAGGTAAAGTCAAGCAAAGGTTTCTTTCAGAAAGTGTCCTGGTGCTTGATTTATTCTTCCCTTCCCTTCC
>NC_031799.1:4916203-4926628 GCF_001522545.3 Parus major | reverse complement strand
CTCTTCCATTTCTTTTCTCCCCCAGTATTTTTTAATTTGGGACCAGGTTTTAAAGTAAGGTAAGCAACAATCTGTCATGTTGAACCATTTAGGTGGCAAGAAAAGCAAATGTTAATATTTAGCAGTCATCACTTCCTGGCCATGGTTCTTTCCTGTTATAATTAGCAAGTCATAGATCTAGGTCTTTATATGATCTTGAGTCTTCATAAAAATCCTCAAGAAATTGTGAGGAATTCTACTTTCCTGCTACAGAAAGTTTCTGAAACCTTGGTTTCTTCTTGTTCTTCATTGATGAACTGGTCAGAACTGTAGATGTATTTTAAGTGACCTTGTTCACCTTGGGTCTCTATTAGAGATTTTTTTATGCTGCTGACATCAAGTAATTAATTATAAAGTTGCTGCAAAACATATAGTTGTGAAAGATTTCTTTGTGAAGTAGGCATACCAATTTATATATTCAATAAAAGTATTTCAAGCCAATTCTGTACCATCTTGAAAGCTGGGAACGTCACTGTGACACTTTGGTTCACTTTTGTTCTGAAAAGCTATGGGTGAATTCAAACAGTTTCCTGTTCTTCACATGGAGTAAAATTAAACATTTGGTGGCAACAATAAAAGAAATAAAAGGGTAAGATTTTTCACACCACGTCATTTGATGTCAAGTTTCTCTCATTTCCAGAATTTGGAATTTTCAGAATTTTGCATCACCCTACCCTTAACCTGAAAAATGCATGAAAGATTTTTTTACTTGGTTGGTGATTTCACAGCGTTTAACACAATGAGAAAAAATAATAATAACTGTAAATATTATTTCACAATTTAACTTCTGCTGCAACCCAAATTGTCTGAATTCTTTACACCACTTTTTTCAGCAAAAGCTGGATAGGGTCTTTCAAGAAGTTCAGTGAAAATAATCCCGTCCTGCATGTTGTGAATTTCCCTAGACCACAAGACTTTTAAAGGCAAGAATTTGTGTCCTAATCTAAGTCTTTCTTATTAATACCAATTGAACTTGTTACTGAAGTTTAGAACTGCTCTGTAGCAAATACCTTGTTATCCTAACTCTTAATCAAATCTTTCTCATATATTCAATATGGAATAAAAACAAGAAATTCTGTGCAGAAAAAAATAGATTCATGCCAAAATTTTCACACGAGTTTTTAATTTCTGCACATTGTATCTCCTTTACCATTTGCATTCCCCTCAATGCTCAGATTAAGATCTTCATAAGGTTGTGCTTTACCAATCAAACAAGTTTTACTTGTTCACTCTCACAGAGGTTTTTGTTGTTGCTGCTGTATTTAAAGCAGGCATTAAATCCATCCAAGTTTGCCGTCACTAGTGTCAAACGCCTCTGCTGAAGCTGCTTGAATGCTCACTCATGCCAAACCTGAAGCTTTCAGCCCGTTGCTGAAACCAGCTGTGACCCATTACTAAAGGAGAAGCATTTGCTCCCCAGACTGCTGACTGCATGGAGCATATACATCCTTTTTAAGGCTCATCAGGGCAGCAAAAGGGTTGTTGGTTTCTTTTTTTTTTTTTTTTTTTTTTTTTTTTTTTTGAAACCTTTTTAATTTTGTGTAGACAGTTCTAAAAGCAGCTTCCTAGGGGCTGTCTGATCGCACAATCCTCTTAGTCTTTCTTACTCTGTAGGAGGGCCATCATATTTCCTGCTCTCAGTCAGTAGTTGGCTTTTCTCTCTCCCCTTTGTGTAATGACTGGAGTCAAAAGGCCAGCACCTTACCCACCTCCAGAGATGATGTTATGAATCAAACTTTAAAATGAGATTTTTTTTTTTGCTTTCTCTTTTCTTTCAGGTCACACTTTTCAGGCAAAATCTCCATTCAATTCTGCTCATTAGAAATATTTGAAATAATGACTTTCCATTTATTATCTTGGTCTGAAAACAATTCATTTATTTTCTGCAAATGGAAAAATAAGTCCTTTCATTTCAGCTTAATTTCTGCATTCAGTTGTGACGCAGTTCCCAGTTGTTATTTCTGTTTTCGTGCAGCTTTCTACATCACAGCACCATGAAAGTCTTCATCTAGCATGAAATATGCAATGTTTCTGATTCTTAAAAACAAATCAGATAAACTTTTGCACTGAAAAACTTGCATATAGAAGGTGCAGGTGGTGGCTTTACCATTAAATTTACCACCAAGCAGGTGTCCTGCTTTACCATTAAATGATAGAGAGGGAAATAACACTAAATAACACTTCTCAACCCCCAGCACAGAAAAAGTGCTCTCCTTTCCTATATATTTTGCACTTTTGATTAGATATTGAGCTCCAAAAGAATATCTTTTGAAAAGGTAGTGTACATTGATTGATAGAATTTTTATATATGTTATATAAACTTACGTTATACTACTTTGGTTAATAATAAAAATGGTTTGTTTGGTTTTTTTTAGGGTTGTCACACATTAATCTGAAACTTTTCAGTGGATATTGAGAATTGAAACATTTTATTCGTAAAATAAAATACTTTAGTGACTGGAAGTGGAAGCTAAAGAGTTTTTTATGGAGGTAGCAAAGATGGGTAAGATCTTTGAGTATGTGTTGATCTCAACACAACCATGAGATGCCCATCTGGTGGAGCCATGAGAAACCACAGCTCTACAATGGATCAGCTATTTTTTTTCATTTCATACAAAAAGCGAATTTTTAATATTAAAGTACTGATAAGCTCTTACTGGGAATATTTTGAGCAATTCCTTGTGTGTCTCTGTTTTCCATCAAGGGACTTAAGCTGGAACAGGACTAGAAGGGTCTAGAAGTGCACTCAGAGGGATAGAATGGAGCAGATGCATAAAGTAAAATTTCTGAGATGTCAAAACAGAAAGACTATTTAAGGTAAAAAATAATTAAGGAAATTGAAAAAAGTTAAGATTTGAAGATTACTAAAAGGAGATAGTTTTTTTTTTAAGGTTTCTACTTATTTAGTAACAATAGCAAAAATAGTACTAGTGGAAGCAGCATTGGACAAGAGACTGCTTTGATTTTGATGGAAACCAATAGATAATTGCCCCAAAATTATTTGTGACTTGTGATTTCCTAAGCATTTCTTATGCCTGAGAGAAATCTGCATATTTTAACTTTAAATATTTTTAAGTAAATTATTTTGAACATTTTTGTCACAAATAGTTTGCCAGGTGGGCCAACCTGCTGTGGATTTGTGTGGTAAGGGTTTGACTTTCCCTGTAGGATGGGTCCATATTTTTAGATACCTATATATTTACTAAACTTATTATTTCAGTAGGGAAAATTTTATTGGAGAGCTTGGACACTGTCAGTGCCTACAGCCTCTTTTGCTGTATTTCTGAGTTGATCAGGAATTTAGCCTTCTGTTTGTTATTCATGCCTTCAAAATGTCCATGGCAGGCTTCTTCTCATAGGTTCATCCTCCAGAGAGGCACAGATTTGGATGAAGATGTACTGTCCCCTCACTTTGTGGGCACCTATTGGTGCCCTGGAGCCTCCTGCAGGGCCAGACAGAGGGGAGGTTGTTTCTGAATTAATTTTTTTGTCCTGCTGACATCTTAACATTGAGAAGTGCCACAGGAACAAGAACAACTTGTCTCACTTATCGAAGACTCTTGAATATGAATGTGAAAATCCCATTTTTTACCTGGAGAGGAAAATCAGAACCTCGTAAATCTCCAGGCTAAGCTATCTAGGCCCCTTACTCCTCAAAGGATGTTAATATGAAGGACATAATCTCTTTATCTGGTGCTTGTTCTTTTACAATGTAAGAAAAAAAAATCTATTTGCTAAATATGGAGATCCTGAATGAAATTATTTTGGTTTACTGTTTGTTGTTTTATTTTTTTTTCCTGGTGATTGTGGAGGTTGCTGGGGTTTTTCTGTTGCATTTACTCAGACACAAGGCCAAAACAGACCTTGATTCTGTACTGAAAATCTTGAGTAACGGATTGCCTCAAAAATGCAATTATTCCTTAGAACACTCACTTTAAGGTGTTAGGATGGCTGTAACTTAATTTCCTAGTGAAAAGTATAGGCCTGGCAAAACATAAATTACCCTCTGGACATAAAAGTTACGCATTTTATACAATTGTATAAAACACACCTTCCCAAAAAAACTTGACCACCATACAGAGGATCCTTGGCAGTCAGTATCAGTAGATATTCACACATTACAGCAAAACAAGGTGTTTCTACTGGAAGCAGCACTCTAAGCCGTCTACCAATGAAATCACAGGGGTGAAAACACTGCCACAAGAATGAGAACATTGCCAACTTTGAATCAAACATTTACAAGAAGTTTCTACAACTCCAACAGACTTGTTTGCTTTTTTTTTTTTTTTTTTTTTTGTCTGTTTGGTGGTTTTAATGTTTGTTTACTTGGAGCTGAATTTGTTGCTGTTGTTGTTGGGTTTTTTGTGAGGGATTTGGTTTTATTTTGTCCTAGACATGAGTAACTTGCCAGTGTGCAAGTGTGTTTCTCACTCTCATTTTCTCATACAAATAGATAAATAGATAAATAAATAAATAAACAAATAAACAAATAAATGTTGTAACTTTTTAAATAATGATGGTGGAAGTAGGTAATCTCATAGGATACTAGTTTAAAAAAGGAATTCATAATTTTAAACCAAGAGTTTAAAATTGTAATTGAAATATTGTTAATTTTGTATTTATATTAGAGATTTTGACACTGAGGTTTAATAAATCATGTATGCCAAGATGGTGAAGACGTTGATCATCTTTAAAAAACTGTAGATATTTTGCTTGAAATAATTTCTAGATATTTTCCTAAATACCAATATTCTACTGTATTCAGAGATTACTTATTTTGAGGTTTAATTTGTGGCTTTCTTAAGGAGCCAGGAATTTTGAAATCAAGTCCCAAATATTTTACTCTTTTTCCACAGCCAGAAAAATGACCAAAAGTGTCACGTACAGACTGAAAAGAGCTATGGCTAATTTTCAGACATGCTCAAGATATTCTCCATCACTTTAGAGATGCGTCTGAATAACGAGGACTAGTGATTAATGTCATAGTCAATAGGGAAATCCTCAGAGTACTTTCAGTAAATCACAGAATAATGGAAGGATTTGGTTTGACAGGAGCCTTAAAGATCACCTTGTTGCTACTCCTTGCCACAGGCAGGGACATTTTCCATTAAACCAGGTTACTCCAAACCCAAATCCAACCTGGCCCTGAACACTTCTGGGGACACGGCAGCCACAGCTTCTCTGGGCAACCTGTGCAGGGGCCTCAACATCCTCACAAGGAAAGAATTTCTTCCTCATATTTAATTAAACCTATTCTTAGTTTAAATCCACTCCTCCTTGTCCTGACAGCACAAATCCTTCTGAGTAGTCTCTCTCCACCGTTCTTGTAACCATTCTTTACCATTCCCATGATCAAGTAATAGCAGGAATGTAAGTGAAAGTGAAATGACTGCTTCTAGCAATGAGTGAGGATAATGAGTGGTTAAATCTTTTGTCTCACTCAATCACATTTGCATGTCCTCCTCTGCAAACTGAAGCCATATTCCCTTGGAAGAAAGTCATTGCTATCACAAGCCTGGTGCATGACCAGGACCCAAAACCTCCATCCAGTCTGTACCTTTAGAGAGCTTGATCTGTCCTTTCCAGACCAATGAGCCAGAGAAGTAGAGAAATATTTGAAAAATGGTAATGTTAGTAAAGTTACTGAAGTAATCTCCAGAGGAAAAGCAGAATGTGCCTCTAAAATTCCTGACTATCTGCTGATGAATATATTCATGGTATGATCACTGGCATATCACTCTGCCTTTGGCCCTGCCCTGGGCTTTCTGACCAGTAATGGAACATTTTACATAGGTCAAAACATTGTCTTTGCTATGGAACATTTTATGGTCCTCTCTGTCATAAACAGAAAAAAACAATTCTCCTTCTTTGGCATATTTAGCATTGGGTATCACTGACATTTTGTATCTTGGGTGTTAATGAATACTTCTGATTTCTCTAAAAATTCAAGCAGTAAAACCAAGGAATAAGTTAAATAACTTAAGTACATAAAAACAATAACTTGAAATTTTCTAAAGGTCCTTTCAAGTATGTTGCTCTTTCATAGTCATCCACTCTAAGTATAATTGTATTAAAGATATTAAATATTTTCCTGTCCCTCTTTTTCCCTCATTTAACTTCTCAAGTTCCATATTTCTGTGTTCCCAGCATTTTTTAGTAGAAACATCTGTGTAACTCAGTACTGTGCTTTTTCCAACACATCTCTAGTACAGACATAGAATGTATCTAATCTATTAACAAACACATTGTTAGGACCACTGAGGACACCATTCATGCTTATGAATATTATGGTTCAAAAAACTTATCAGAATCATGATTCACAAAGCACCAGAAAATGTTATTGTGGTGATTAAAATCACTGTTGAATTAATTTCCCTTCTGTGAAACTTGATTGAAATCACTTTTTGTTTAATTGTGGTGTGGTCAGAACTCACTGCAGCTGTCAGAAAATGTACACCCCACCCACACATCAAGAGAGTGCTGGGTGTCACTGTTCTGCTTATTCTTCAAGGCTGAAGGCATTCAAAAGAACAGCCAACAAATAAAAAGAAGTTTAAAGAGAAACGCATTTACCTTTCTGTCATCAAACAGACTCTGAAAACTAATCAAAATTTTGTATGTTTTACCTCTAAGGGTCTTTTGGTTTTTGTATCAAAGGGAACTCTAAAATTTAACTGTTGGGGATTAACCTTCAATTAAGGTTTTTCTTTAAACTCTCTATATTTATCCATAATTATGAAATGTGGGCATAGGAGTAGAAAGATACAAGACAAAAGAGAAACTGAAGAGTGGGAGATGGATATTTCAAAGCTATGCTGGCTATGCTCTGAAGTGACTTAAGGCATGTTTGTTCATTCAGAAATGCTTTAATTTTTATGCCACATCTTGTGTTTCTGAAGGACTTGGAGAGAGAATGAGAAATATATTGCTGCTTAGGGGTTTGACATGACTGTTGTGCTGATTCTCTTATACTGGTCTCCAATTTCACATATTTCTTGTTTGGTTTTTGCTTGTTTGCTTGTTGGTTTGCTTGGGGGGTTGGGTTTTTGTTTGTTTGTTTTTTCGTGTTTTTTGTCTTTTTGTTGTTTTTGTTTGGTTTTTTGTTCTTCTTTGTTTTTGTTGTTGATCGTTGTGCTTTTTTGGTGGTTTATTTGGTTATAATTTTGAGAATTCATGCTTACAGAGCAGATAAAACCAGGTCCAATACTGACAAGGTAGAACCCATTTTCTGCAATGGTTCAAATTAATTTCAGTTTGTGAAGATACTGCTAAATGAGTGCAAGGACAGCTGGAATGGGAGTCCCTAGTTTGCATGTATTTTTAGAAGGTCTGCAGTAGAATTAAAGTAAACCTCTGCTTAGGCTGTCTGTATCATTTATTTATCACTCATCATTGTCCTTGCCTTAGTTTTAGCCATCCACAATCCAGATGTCTAGTTAAAAGTTATTATTTGTGCCCCATTTAAAGTCAAAACAGAAAGATGAGCTCTCCCAAAAGATGTCTCACTCCATACATCTTAGACATCTAATTTAGCATTTAGCTTTCTCCATTCACCAGAGACAGAGCTAAAGCAAATGTCTTAAAAGTACCTAGTTCCACATCTATAATGTCAACTAAAAATAATGTAAAACAATTATTTTAATAACTCCATTAAAATTATGAGTTTCATGGAAATACTTTCACTGACTCCTGTGGTTTTGGGGACTAGACCCTGTGGATTCCCTAAGCTTTTCTATATAATTTTTATTTTCTTTAAGTAGTTTGAATCAAGAAATATTTTTAAGTGTTTGACCCCTGAACAAACATATTCTGAAGTCTTTTTTCACAAAATTTTTAAACCATAACAAGAAAAATGTTTGATCTTAATCAAAATTTTCTGTATATTACTAAAAAACTTTCTAAGCTTTACTTTCTAAGCTTTGTACTTCTGTACATGTTTTATCATGTACAGAATACCTTCTGCAGATAGAGACAAGTGAGACTAAATACTTTTATACAAGAGCCTTTTCTGTTTAATTTGAGGCCTTTTTGGTTTTTTTTTACAAATAACCCCTACAGAAAATTAGGAAAATGTGTCTTAGTCTTTTAAGTATCTACCACAGCTGGTAGGTACTAACAGAATTCAAGTAAATTACTAGGAAAATTTTTATTTTTTTTAATTTTTCATTAAAATTAGGGTTTCTTTCAGCATGTAGACCCTCCTCGGAATTAAACATACATTTAAATGATAGAAACATTATGATGACTCAAAATAGCTGAGTATTTCTGTACATTTACAGGCTTGGCTTTACTTTTCAAGTCCTGAAAAAGAACTGGCTTTATCAGCTGGCTAGGGGCAGGTTTCCTTTCTTCAATGACTGTTGGGCTCCTCCTTACCCAAAACTAATCCTATATAGAGGCCCAGATACAACAGAAGCATATCAAGACATGAACTGAAATAAAGAAACAAAATTAAAACTTTCTGAGGGATTAGCCTTGGTAGGGGAATGTAAATTCTAGATAAATTATATTTCAATTTAACAGTAAAGTCTTGCTTTATTTTTATATCTGAGTTTGGGAATGTTTTGAGTGATGCAGTTTACTGTTTGCAATTGGTGTACAAATTGGGAATTTGTAGTAGCACAGAACCCTGATACACTGGGATATATTGTTGAAAAAAGGTAGCTGAAGAGAATCCTTGAGAATAATCAGAGTTCTTTGCAAACATATATCATCTTTCACATTGCTGGAATTCTGCGAGATGGAAACTTATTAATAAGTCTTATAGCATGAACTGGTTTACGACTTCTTCAACTTGAATATTATGTTTTCTGCTCCTTTGAGTTAGAGAATACCTCAGTGCAGATGAAAAATAAAAATTTTCTTTTGCTTTTTCATGAGGATAACACTATAGCCTCTGATCCTGTAGCTTTGAAAGAGGAGGGATAGGTAGACAGTGTTGTATTTCTGTTTGGTTTTACAACCAAGGTGGAATGGCTCTTTAATAGACCATGACTCAAGAAACCAGGGCTATTAACTCCAAATGTGTCCATATGACTGTCCATGGCTATTTTTTCATCAGCTGATAACAAAACTTACTGCTTAACTAAAACCCACACTTGGAAAACAAGAAAAAGCAGAACAAACCATCAAAAAACACTGCAATTTTCTAGTTTCTGTGTTAATTTAAAATTTCATTTGTTTCAGTGTACATTGGTACAACCCACAGTAAAGAGGGAGCAGCTGCAAAGTACTTTCAAAATTAGAAAAATGTTCTTGAAAATTTCACAGTATTGAGAATAGGAATGTCTCCTGCCTGTACTGGAAAAAAACAACCCTGGTAATAATAATGTGTTTCACTTAAAATTTAGCAACAGAAATGTTAGTGGAGTTCTAACTGTTCCAGTGGTATGAACAGGTGAAATTGGAGGGGGAATAAACTGAAAAGGGACACTTTTTGGCAATGTACACGATTCCATTAATTTCCTTAGTTCTCTGTTTTTCAGACTTATTAAACCTTCTGCTCTGGAGCTTTGCCCAAGGCAGGTGTAGTAGCTGGGAACTAGGTTATGACAATCTCATGTCAGAAGATGCTTTAAGCACAAGCTCACTGTATAATCAAAGGGAATTGGCTCACCTGATACAAGGTAACTTGTATCTCCAAATCCTGGCTCAGAAGTTTGACTCTTGTTTTTTTTTTCACTAAATATAATTCCAGTGGGGGAAGGATAAAACCCTGGTTTCCTTTGCTGGGATACAACTACGTTTCTGATCCATGGCTGTATTGCTAAGTAAAATATTGATTTGTGAAATCTGGGCTGACCCCTGCTTCTCTTTAAGCTAGTCTTCAGTACAGGATAAAAAGGTGGAAACAGAGATATGCTGCAAAGGAAGAGGCAAGGCTTGGTTGCAAACATGTGCTGAAATAGATCTGTTATAAAATCTCAAACAAAACCACTGATTTTACCATTAAAGTGAAAGGGCTGCCTGGTCAAAACTCTGCTTTTTGAAGGTACTGCTCACACAGCCCTGATAAATGATATTGTGCTTTTTATTCATCATTAATAAAATATAGCATTAATAAAAGATAGCAAACTTTCTTGGGAAATGTCTGCTCTTTGGGCCATTTTGATTTCCAAAAGTGTAGCAATATAGTGTTTTTGGTTGGGGTAGAGTTAATTTTCTTCATGGTATCTGGCATGGGTCTGTGTTTTGGATTTGCGATGAAAACATTTATGATAATACAGAGATGTTTTTGTTATGCTGAGCAGGACTTGCACAGTCAAGGCCATTTTTGCCTCTTAACCTCCACACCAGCCAGGGGGTGCACAAGGAGTTGGGAGAGGGCAGAGCTGGGACAGCTGACCATGGCTGAACACAGGGATATCCCACAACACACAGCACTAT